>NC_037689.1:153339177-153451627 GCF_003255815.1 Theropithecus gelada | reverse complement strand
TGCAGGGGTTTGAGTGGAGCGTGCCTGCCGAGACGTTCTGCAGTTCCTAGCACCATCATTTTCTCCTCCTCAGACCCCTTGGTTCTCCTCCCATGCCCCGGCAGCTGCTTCGCAGGCTCCTTGCTGGTTCCTTTGTCTCCGAGCTGAGTCCTGAATTCTCTTCCTCTCCTTGCTCTGACGCCCCCCCCCTTCGTGACGTCGTCCATCTTCAAGGCATTGATGCTGATGACAGATTTCTATCTTCCAGTCCTGATCTGTTCCTTCATGAAAATGAGCCCAGTAGCCCGTCGAAGCCAGAACTGGACTTTTAGCCCCCACCCCCTGCCAACTCTGCCCTTTCCCTTATCCCCAGTTGCTTAAGCCAAAGTGGATTCCTCTTCCTCTCACGATCCAAACTCCTGAGTCCCTTCACCTTTTGCCTAGACTATCACGGCAACCTCATTGCTGCTTTCACAGTGGAGAGCGTGGGCTCCCTGTGATCTACTCTCCACACGGCAGCTGGTGTCATCTGGTAAACCCTTGCTGAAACCCTCCCATGCCCTTCAGTTGCCCTGGAAACCTGAACTCCATCCGCAGCCTGGCTCGCAGAGCCCCCACGCCACTGGCACTCACGTTATGTCCCTCTCCTGCTGGCCCGCTGCACCCAGCCGCACCACATGCTGGCCGTACCACATACACGCTGGCCAATTTTGGCCCTTCCTCGAACACACGGCCCTTGTACCTGTTGTCCCCTCATCTTTGCATGGCCGATTTCTTTTTCTCATTCAGCTCTAAGTTTAAATCTTCAACAGTTCTAAGTGGATCACCTTCTTCACCTTAAAGTCCTCATCCTAAATCACACTGCGCTGTTTTAACTCCCTGCTTGGCAGTCCAAATGGCCTCATTTATTCTGCTTTGTTTTCTCTCTCTCCTTCCACCAGAGGGAGAGCAGAGGCCTCCTCCAGCTCAGTCAGGCACCATCCCCCGGAACAGCGGTCCCCAGCCTTTTTGGCACCGGGGACTGGTTTTGTGGAAGACAAATTTTCCACAGACGGGGGTGGGGTGACGGTTCAGGGATGAAACTGTTCCACTTCAGATCATCAGGCATTAGTTAGATGCTCATAAGGAGCACACAACCTAGATCCCTCATACACGCAGTTCACAATAGGGTTTGCGCTCCTGTGAGAATCTAAGGCTGCCGCTGATCTGACAGGAGGCAGAGCTCAGGCGGTCACGGGAGCAATGGGGAGCGGCTGTACATACAGATGAAGCTTCACTCGTGTGCCCGCCACTCGCCTCCTGCTCTGCAGCCCAGTTCTTAACAGGCCACAGACCCGCATCGGTCCACGGCCGGGGGGTTGGGGACCTCTGCCCTAGAACGACGCTCAGCACAGCCAGACTCGGTACACATTTCTTGGTGGCCTGAGCTTGTCTTGAAGCTCCATCAGGATTTCTCGGTCAATATTTTTGTAGACCCTACCCTGTCACCGTAAGTGGTGCTTGGTAGAAATGACTGTATTAATGTGATAGAGATAACACGGAAAACCCATGGTAGAGAGCATGGCGACTAACTTGGGGGGACTTCTTTTTGCCTTTTTTTTTTTTTTCATTTTTGCAGAGATGCAGATATTGTCATATTGCTGGGGCTGGTCTCAAACTCCTGGGTTCAAGCAATCCTCCCGCCTGTGCTTCCCTAAGTGTTGGGATTACAGGCCTGAGCCACTGTGCCCTGCATGGGGGGACTTCTTATAAGCATTTTTATTTATTTATTTGGAATTCGGATGCATAGATCACGTTGGCCTGATAATGTATGCGCAAGAGCACAGGCCCTGGGGTCTTATGGACAAGCCCCACTCTGCCTCTTGCTTAATCTCTCTGAACCTTAGTTTCCTCATCTGTAAAAAGGGCAGAAATGCCATCCGTGTGCAGCAGAGTACTGATGAAAGGATGGATGCAATGCTCTTACGGCAGTGCCCGACCCAAGGCACAAGGAAAAACCACGAAAGCAATTCCAGTTTACACCACACCCCAAATTGGATTTTCCATTCGACTATAATTCCTCCCAATAAGGGCTCAAAACGTTGTCTCAGGGAAGTCGATTGGTGGTTGGTTGCCCACGGCTGGAGGAGTTGGGGGAAAATGGGGAGCGACTGCTAATAGAGACAGGGTTTCCTTTTGGGATGTAGAGAATGTCCTGAAGCTGGTCATGCCGATGGTTGCACGTATCTATTAATATACTAAAAGCCATCCAATTGTACACTTTAGACATGTGAATTGTGTAGCGTGTGAATTAAACCTCAAGTTGTTATTTTAAAAATGCTGTCTAGGACACCTGTGCGCCTCCTATAAGCTCCCATGAAAATGCAAATGAAGCCGGGCACGGTGGCTCACGCCTGTAATCCCAGCACTTTGGGAGGCCAAGGCGGGCGGATCACAAGGTCAGGAGATCGAGACCACGGTGAAACCCCGTCTCTACTAAAAATACAAAAAACTAGCCGGGCGCGGTGGCGGGCGCCTGTAGTCCCAGCTACTCAGGAGGCTGAGGCAGGAGAATGGCGGGAACCCGGGAGGCGGAGCTTGCAGTGAGCCGAGATCGCGCCACTGCACTCCAGCCTGGGCGACAGAGCGAGACTCCGTCTCAAAGAAAAAAAAAAAAAAAAAGAAAATGCAAATGAAGACACAGAAGAAGATCAACATTGGGCCGGGCGCGGTGGCTCAAGCCTGTAATCCCAGCACTTTGGGAGGCCGAGACGGGCGGATCACGAGGTCAGGCGATCGAGACCATCCTGGCTAACACGATGAAACCCCGTCTCTACTAAAAGATACAAAAAAAACTAGCCGGGCGTGGTGGCGGGCGCCTGTAGTCCCAGCTACTCGGGAGGCTGAGGCAGGAGAATGGCGTGAACCCGGGAGGCGGAGCTTGCAGTGAGCCGAGATCGGGCCACTGCAATCCAGCCTGGGCGACAGAGCGAGACTCCGTCTCAAAAAAAAAAAAAAAAAAAAGAAGATCAACATTGAACATTTACACCATCACCTAAAGCTATGTTTGACAGGTGACCTTTTTTCCTTCCTTCCTTCCTTCCTTCCTTCTTTCCTTCCTTCCTTCCTTTCTTCCTTCTTTCCCTCTTCCTTATTCCTTTCTTCCTTCCTCCCTCCCTTCCTTCCTTCCCTCCTTCCTTTTTTCCTTATTCCTTCCTTCCTTCCTTCCCTCTCCTCCCTCCCTCCCTCCTTCCTTCCTTCCTTACGTTTTTAACAGTAGAGACAGGGTCTCACTGTGTTGCCCAGGCTGGACTTGAACTGCTGGAATCAAGTGATCCTCCCACCTTGGCCTCCCCAAATGCTGGGATTACAGGCTTGAGAACTGGCAGGAAGAATGGGCGACTGACTTTGTCTTGTGAAGCAGAGTGACCCTACTCTGTCCTTTCCTCAGAGACTCAGGGTTGGTACCAACCAGGAAACTAGCAGCTGCTCTTGTACTGGGCCCAGGTTGCTTTCTCTATAGTCATTGAGAGGCAAACCCTCAGACAGAGAGTGTGTCAGCAGGGGGCAGGCAGCTGATGGATGTCACTGTACCCTTGGGGGAAGAGAACTCAGCAGGCAAAGGAAGTGGGAAGATCCAGGGATTCCATCGGTCGCGGTCGCGTTGGTTCTGAGTTTCGCAGGCCTGAGGGGAAGGGGTGGGATTTTCTTTCTGAGTCTAGGAGAGCCAAAGTCGATAAATGTGTGCTATAGCTGGAAATAAGTCTTCTCCCGCACCTAGTGGGCGGTGGCCAGGGTGGTCTGTCTGTCCATCCCCAAAAGCATTGCAAGACCTGCAATCCGTTTCTGGTGATGCTGGCTGGTATTATTGAGACTGATATTTCTGCTGAAAATAACTGCAAATGAAACAGTTTGAGACTGTTCAAAACAACTGAGAACCAGCAAGCGAGCAAAACCTGAGAGGAAGTGGGAATCCAAGAAGAAGTACGCCACTGAAGCTGCTTATTTCCCGAGGACGCTGGGTGACCTGGGCAAACTTGGGTTTTGGTTCTGGAGGCCGTCCAGGCAAGGGAGGCAGCAGGCAAGGACCAAAGCCTTTGTGAAGTGTGGAGAGTTGAAGAGCAGCCCTCACTGCATTAAGGAAACCCCACCCCAGCTCTGCAGACTGCGGGGAAGCAGGAGATGAAAGGAAAGGGAAAACACCCATCTGCAAAGTTGTGGCCAAGGGCCAGGTTCTGTGCAGACTCGCAGTCTAGGTTTTCCTGGTGGGGCCATTCAGTGGCCCTCAGGTCCTAAATTTGGTCTGAGGTGGTCCTGGGCCGACAGTACCCATATTAGTTTCCTAGGGCTGCCATAAGAAACGGTCACAAACTGGGGGGCCAGAAACAACAGAAATGGATTCTCCCGTGGTTCTGGAAGCTACAAGTCTGGAATCCAGCTGTCAGCAGGCTTGGTTCCTACCGGAGGCTTTGTGGGAGAATCTGTTCCATGCCTCTCTCGTAGCTCCGGGTGGTTTCCGGCAATCCTTGGCACTCTCTGTCTTGTAGAGGCACCGCTCCAATCTCTTTGCCTCCTTCTTCGTGGGGTCATCTTCCCAGTGTGTCTACCTCTCCCTCCTATGAGGACACTAGTCATATTTGATTAGCGCCCACCCCAATCTAGCATGACCTTAACTTGATTACATCTGCAAAGACCCTATTTCCAAATCGGGTCACATTCCCAGGCACCCAGGTGTTAGGACTTGAACATCCCTTTTTGGGGGACACAGTTCAACCCACAATGGTTATCCCAATGGATGTGTGGACTTGTGGGAGCCTAGGGTTGAGATGCAGTTCCATAAAAGTTCCTGAACGAGAGCGTGTCCTTTGCAGGAGCATGGATGGAGCTGGAGGCCATTATCCTTAGCAAAATAACGCGGGAACAGAAAACCAAATCCCACATGTTCTCACTTATAAGTGGGAGCTAAATGATGAGAACACACGGACACATAGAGGGGAATGAAGCACACTGGGGCCTTTTGCAGGGCGGAGGTTGGGAGGAGGGAGAGTATGAGGAAAAATGGCTCATGGTTACTAGGCTTAATACCTGGCTGATGAAATAATCTGTGCAACAAACCCCCATGACACACGCTTATCCGTATAACAAACCTGCACATGTACCCCTGAGCTCTTAAAATAAAAAGAGCGATATATTAATATAAGAACTTCAGGGCCCCCTCCCCTCCCTCCCTCCCCTCCCCTCCCCTCCCCCCCGGGCCCCGCGCCCCCCCCGCCCCCGCCCCCCCCCATGGACATGCTGGACCCGGGTCTGGATCCCGCTGCCTCGGCTACCGCTGCTGCCGCCGCCAGCCACGACAAGGGACCCGAGGCGGAGGAGGGTGTCGAGCTGCAGGAAGGCGGGGACGGCCCAGGAGCGGAGGAGCAGACAGCGGTGGCCATCACCAGCGTCCAGCAGGCGGCGTTCGGCGACCACAACATCCAGTACCAGTTCCGCACAGAGACAAATGGAGGACAGGTGACATACCGCGTAGTCCAGGTGACTGATGGTCAGCTGGACGGCCAGGGCGACACGACTGGCGCCGTCAGCGTCGTGTCCACCGCTGCCTTCGCGGGGGGACAGCAGGCTGTGACCCAGGTGGGTGTGGACGGCGCAGCCCAGCGCCCGGGCCCCGCCGCTGCCTCTGTGCCCCCAGGTCCTGCAGCGCCCTTCCCGCTGGCCGTGATCCAAAATCCCTTCAGCAATGGTGGCAGCCCTGCGGCCGAGGCTGTCAGCGGGGAGGCACGATTTGCCTATTTCCCAGCGTCCAGTGTGGGAGATACTACGGCTGTGTCCGTACAGACCACAGACCAGAGCTTGCAGGCTGGAGGCCAATTCTACGTCATGATGACGCCCCAGGATGTGCTTCAGACAGGAACACAGAGGACGATCGCCCCCCGGACACACCCCTACTCTCCAAAAATTGATGGAACCAGAACACCCCGAGATGAGAGGAGAAGAGCCCAGCACAATGAAGTGGAGCGGAGGCGAAGGGACAACATCAACAACTGGATCGTCCAGCTTTCGAAAATCATTCCAGACTGTAATGCAGACAACAGCAAGACGGGAGCGAGTAAAGGAGGGATCCTGTCCAAGGCCTGCGATTACATCCGGGAGTTGCGCCAGACCAACCAGCGCATGCAAGAGACTTTCAAAGAGGCCGAGCGGCTGCAGATGGACAACGAGCTCCTGAGGCAGCAGATCGAGGAGCTGAAGAATGAGAACGCCCTGCTTCGAGCCCAGCTGCAGCAGCACAACCTGGAGATGGTGGGCGAGAGCACCCGGCAGTGACGCCCGCCACCACCGCGCAGCCGCCGCCGCCCACGCCGGCCTCTGCTGCCCCCTTCCCCAGCCCTTAGCACAGAGAGGGACACACGCCCCTCCCCCAGCTGCGTTTTTTTATAGTAGATTTTTAACAAAAAACGGGGAGAAATAATGGATTTCTGTGGATACAGTGCCCACCGCCCTCCTCCACTTGGAAACGGTATCCTCCCTCCCCATCCATCTGTCTGTTGCCCTTCTCCCGGCCCTCACTAAGCCCCGGCACTTCTAGTGGTCTCACCTGGAGGCAAGAGGGAGGGGGACAGAGGCCCTTCCGCGTCCCGCTGCCTCCTGCTCTCTGGAGGTACTGAGACAGGGTGCTGATGGGAAGGAGGGGAGCCTTTGGGGGGCCACCCGGGGCCTGGACCTATGCAGGGAGGCCACGTCCCACCCCACCTCTTGTTTCTGGGTCCCTGCTCCCCTTTGGGTGTGTGTGTGTGTGTTTTAATTTTCTTTATGGAAAAATTGACAAAAAAAATAGAGAGAGAGAGGTATTTAACTGCAATAAACTGGCCCCATGTGGCCCCCGCAAAAAAAAAAAAAAAAAAAAAAAAGAACTTCAGGAGCACTGGGGAAAGAAGTTCTTAATGATAATGAGCAGTGCACATAAAAACTAAGCACACCCGGGGCAGGAAAGAGACCATGAGACTAAGAGTTCAGATGCTGGAGGCTGGGTGCAGCGGCTCACACCTGTAATCCCAGCACTTTGGGAGGCTGAGGTGGGCAGATCACAAGGTCAGGAGATCTAGACCAGCCTGGCCAATATGGTGAAACCCCGTCTCTACTAAAAATACAAAAATTAGCCAGGCGTGGTGGTGGGCGCCTGTACTCCCAGCTACTCAGGAGGCTGAGGCAGGAGAATCACTTGAACTCGGGAGGTGGAGCTTGCAGTGAGCCGAGATGGCGCCACTGCACTCCAGCCTGGGCGACAGAGTGAGACTCAAAACAGATGCTGGAGCCACCACACAGATGACAGAACAACTGAACTTTAATAAATAAATAAAAAATAAAAATAAACGCTTGAGAATATCTGCAGGGAGTAGGGAATATATATATATATTCAAAAAGTAACAGCTGTCTAACTTCGTATTTGTTCGTTTATTTATTTATTTGAGACAGGGTCTCACTCTGTCACCCAGGCTGGAGGGTAGTGGCACAATCACAGCTCATTGCAGCTTTGACCTCCCGGGCTCAAACAATCCTCCCGCCTCAGCCTGTCGAGTAGCTGGGATTACAGGCGTGTACCATCACGCCCGGCTAATTTATTTTTATTTTTATTTTTATTTTTTTGCAGAGATGGGGTTTCGCTATGTTGTCTAGGCTGCTCTCGAACTCCTGGGCTCAAGCCATCCTCCCACCTTGGCCTGCCGAAGTGCTGGGATTACAGGCGTGATGAACTCAGTTTATTTTTCTCTTTCTAAAAACTACCTACTTGCTTTCTCTGTGCCCGGAAAAGCCTTCAAAGTAATGCTAATGCGTCGTAGCTGGCCCCAAGACTGTGGACTGAAGTGCTCCTGCTGAAGGTAAATTTGAGACATGACCACAGCGTTTGTCAAGAGGACACTGCTGCCAACCAGTTTGAGTTGCCATTGGCTACGAATGGAGCATCAGAAGGAACAATGGCCCTTCCTGCCGGCTGCTCTGCCGGTCTTCCTTCCCGCCTCTCTTCCTCGATCCTGTCCTTCTCCCCATCTTCTTCCAAAAGCCCCTGGGATTGGGGGCCCACTCAAGGCAAGTGTGGAGGGCGGCTGGGGACCAGTGTGAAGCATGATCCTCCACTGAGCGCAGCAGTGTCCTGCACAAGGAAGTTTTGTGGAGTAAGGAAGGGAGTCGGCGAGGGTGACAGTGTCCTGGGGAGGGGTCAGGGGTCCAAGAGAGGAACGTGTGCCAAGTTGGGTGGTGACCTGATGGGCTCAGATGATTGATTGGCTTTGCAGTAAATATATGAATGATGTAGGGACCTGGCTTTCTCACCATTTGGAAAAGGAGTTGCAGATATGAAAAGGGAGAAGGCTTGAATGTGGGTTCGATTTGGAGTTGTTGGTGTGAACTCATTGATCTAGTCTGAATGTTTGTCCCCACCCAAATCTCATGTTAACTTGTAATCCCCAGGGCTGGAGGTGGGGCCTGGTAGGGGGTGTTTGGGTCACGGGGGTGGATCCCTCAGGAATGGCTTAGTGCTGTCTTCGTGATAGTGAGTTCTCGAGAGATCTTGTCATTTTAAAGTGGGTGGCATTCCCCCCTTCCCCCCCACACACATTCTCATTCTCTCTCTCTCTCTCCCTCACTCGCTCCTGCTTTCGCCATGAGATACACAAGCTCTCGCTTTGCCTCCCACCACAAGTAGAAGCTTCCCGAGGCCTCTCTAGAAGCCGGGCAGATGCCAGCACTATGCTTCCTGCAGAGCCTGCAGAACCAAGAGCCCAGTAAATCTCTTTTCTGTATAAATTACCCAGTCTCAGGTATTTCTTTGTAGCGGCACAAGAGTGGCCTAACACACTTATGGCTTTCAATGTACAGATAGGTATAGAAATAAACGTAGCTGTAATGTAGGGCTGTGCGTATGCATATGTCTCAGCTCCATCACTTAGAAGGCCTGGGACCATCTCAATAGCAGTGAGTCGACTTAGCGCCTGCGTCTCGATTTCTAAACAACAGTCTTGATTAAAAAGAACAGAGCTCATTAGAGAAATGACTGATTCCAGGGCCAGGGGCAGAGAAAGTCCAAGATTAACTGGATCATCTTGTTGTCCCAGAAAAATAAGGAAGTGCTTAAAGAACAACGGAGACACATTTAGCTGGACTAAGACAGAGAGAGAGAGGACTAACATCAGAAACGAAAGTAGGCACGTTACTACTGACCTTGCAGAAATAAAAGTATGCATGAGAGCACGGAAACATATGACTTCCTTTAACTTCATTCTCCTCCTTTACTTCTGAGTTGGTCAAGAATTAGAAGCAAGAGTTTGGGAACACTTTGCTAAAAGGGTTTCTATTCACTGCTGCAGATATAGCTAAGCTATACATATATAGATATAGATGACAGAGATAGATAGAGATGATAGATAGATAGATAGATAGATAGATAGATAGATAGATAGATAGAGACAGACAGACAGACAGACAGAAGACCGGGTCTCACTTTGTCACCCAAGCTGGAGTGCAGTGGCGTGAACATGGCTTACCGCAGACTTGACTTCCTGGGCTCAATGCCATCTTCCCGCCTCAGCCTCCAGAGTAGCTGGAACCACAGGCGTGCGCCACCACGCCTGGCAAATTTTACAATTTTTTGTAGAGAGTAGGTACAGCCATGTTGCCCCAGCTGCTCTCGAACTCTTGAGCTCAAGCAATCTGCCCAGCTCAGCCTCCCAAATTGTTGGGATTACAGGCGTAAGCCACCATGCCCGGCCGATTGCAGCAATAATATTCTTTTGCAAAAAATTTGTTCACTGTTGGTACCGAAGAGCTGTTGAACATCCTATTACTGGACAGGAAGCATTTGTCATGGTACAGGCCAGGGTTTTCTGCCCCAATCAGGGTCTGATGTTAGGAGGTACGTGGAGAGATGGGTAACCCTAACAGTGTCACCGTTTTCTTACTTTCCCCCAACAACTCATCTCATTTATTCATGTTTGTGTTTTGCAGACAATCGGAAATAACACGTCACAGTTACAAGCGCCATTACATATAGTGGTAGTTTTTCTGATCCTAGACAAAGACCACTTGAGTTTATTACAACCCCTATCAGCCATGGTACTTTGGGACAGTCACTCAGCCTCTCTTAGGTTTAGTTTCCACGTCTATGAATAGGATGACAATCATATTCTGCATGCTTGCTCTGAGGATGGAAAAGATCATTTCCCCTTTTTTAGAGTCAGGGTCTCGCTCTGTCGCCCAGGCTGGCGGGAGTGCAGTAGTGCGATCACGGCTCACTGGAGCCTCGACCTCCTGGACTCAAGTGTTCCTCCCACCTCAGCCTCCCGAGTAGCTGGGACCACAGGCATGAGCCACCGTGTCTGGCGGAAAAGACGGTTTTTATAATGACTTTTATCTCTTTTATTTCTTGACAAAACCATGTTTTTGTTCACTACTTCAAGGTGAATGATGTCCTTCCGGTTCCAAATCTAGTGTCTGATTTGAGTGCTAGCTAGCCACTGGATAGATGCTGGAGGAAAAACAACTGCTCTCTGATTTGATTTTATGCTTAAGCAGATTTTCTGGAAGCTTGCACACCTGTTATCTTTGAAAAAATAAATCGGTTATTGGTTAATTTTTTCCCCAAACAGTGATACAATGAGTTATGATTATAACATGACATACATGTACCTCAAAATCATTGTGTAGTACAAATCACAAAACTTACAGGAAAAATGGGGTTGGGGCACAATACTCAAAACCTTTGTCAGTGACACATAAAAAAAGAAGATGGGAACCTAGTAACAATGGTAGCACAGTTCTATGCATGTTAAATGGCTAAAAAATACTTAAGTGCTGCAGCAAGTATGGCACCTCACCTTGAATAAGACCTGAAGTTTGCTTGTGGAAATGGCGGTGGAAGGGTTGCAGGCCATGAATTGGTGAAAGGAGGGTGTTCTGAAACTGGACAGAAAGTTGTAACACCAGATGCGGACTAGTGTGGCTTATACTACGTGTGCTGAGCCGAGGGAGTGGAGTAAGGTGGGAATCCCCTGGGAATTTAAGTAAACACTGATCAAACTGTTTGTTTAAAACCAATTCTCTTGTGTTCATTACGTTGGCATTTAGGAATGAAGTGATGTTTCCAGGACCTATGTTGATTGAAAGACCAAAGATTTTGTACCTGTTGAGTCTACGTCTTTACAGTACAGTAAATTTGTAAACTCAGAAGAGTTTAAAGATTCAGTCAACAATTGGGTATTTAGCAAGGCACTCTGGGAAACAGAAAAACTGTAAGACAGTCTCTGCCTTGGGGCGACCAACTACTTTTTAAAAATTTAACTGGAGTGTATATGAAAGAGGAAATGGAGGCGGCCTGGTGCAGTGTGGCTCACGCCTGTAATCCCCACACTTTGGGAAGCCGAGGTGGGAGGACCGCTTGTGTCCAGGAGTTTGAGACTAGCCTGGGCAACATAGTCAGATGCCATCTCTACAAACCATTTTAAAAAATGAGTCAGGCGTGGAGGTGCGCACCTATAGTCCCAGCTACTTGGGAGGCTGAGGTGGGAAGATGGGTTGAGCACGGGAAGTCAAGGCTGCAGTGAGCCGTGATTGCACCACTGCACTCTGACCTGGGTGACACAGTGAGACCTTGTCTCCAGAAAAAAAAACAACAAAAGGAGGAAATGAAAATCTAGAAAAATATGTGAAATCTTTTCCTATCAGATGTTTCCCCCTAAGCTTTAATGATCCTATTTCAATAAAGGAAATATGGGAGAATATTGATGACTGGCAGCATGTAGTGGTTAAGAGCACCGGACTGGGAGCTGAAGAGTCTGTGATTCCCGAACTCCTGGGCTCAAGCGATCCTCCCACCTCGATCTCCCAAACTATTGGGACTATAGGCATGAGCCAACATGCATGGCCGAGTCTGTGATTCTTTACTGGAATTGAGTGACGTGTGTTTCCTTCTTAAATGACATTGTGAATTTCCAAGATCCTTGAAATCTCTTTGCATCTCTTTCCAATTTGCCATCACTATGCCTGAAGTTCAGCTGAAATGCTTATATTTCAGCTTAGACCATTACCTGTATTCTGATCAAATATGTTATGGCATCGAAGCTAATTTTGAGACATGGTCCCTAGGCCACGGGACCTAATGACCAGAGATGGAAGTCCATGTGCTGCTTCTGTCCCAAGGGAGATGAGTATCTGTTAGGGGCTCACTCGGGACTCTGTGCTGCTACCTGAGTGCGACGCAGATGCTGGAGACTTGAGAAGATATCACTGTAGACCCCAACCCTGTTATAGCTGATGAGGAAAAAAACTGAGACCATGTATTATTGCCCCCACAAAACGCATGTATTATATTGATAAGATGTGAACAATATATTATTCCTCACTATTCTGCAAGTTGCCTTTCCATTTTGTTGATCGTTACTGAATTCTTCCACCCCCAAAAAGGATTATATGAGAAGATTGTGAACAATTGTTTGCCAACACATTAGATAACCTAGATGAAGTGGACAAATTCCTAGAAATGTACAAACTATGAAAACTGACTCAGGAAGAAACAGATTTCATTTCCTTCAGATCTATACCCAGAAGTGGATAGCTGGATCATACGGTAGTTCTATTTTTAATTTTTTGATGGACATTCACAGGCCTGGAGGCCAAAGAGGCAAGAAAGGATTTTTGGACCCGGCCCAGGACCCTGCTGGCCTGCGCACCCTCGGGACACTGCTATCTGTGCCCCAGCTGCTCCAGCTTCAGCCATGTCTAAAAGGGCCCCAGATACACTTCTGGCTGCTGCTCCAGAGGGTGCAAGCTGTAAGCCTTGGTGGCTTCCATGTGGTGTTAAGCCTGCGGGTATGCAGAGGGCAAAAGTTGAGGCTTGGGAACCTCTGCGTACATTCAGAGGATGTATGGAAACACCTGAATGTCCAGGCAGAAGTCTGCTGCAGGGACGGAGCCCTCCTGGGGAAACTCAACTAGGGTAGTGCAGAAGGGAAACCTGGGGTTGGAGTCCCCACACAGAGTCCCCCCTGGGGCACTGCCTGGTGGAGCTGTGAGAAGGGGGCCACCGTCCTCCAGACCCCAGAATCGTAGATCCACTGGCAACTTGCATTATACTCCTGGAAAAGCTGCAGACACTCAACACCAGCCCAGGAAAGCAGCCGAGGGGGCTGTACCCTGCAGAGCCACAGAAGCGGAGGTGCCCAAGGCCTTGGGAGCCCACCCCTTGCATCACTGTGGCCTGGATGTAAGACATGGAGTCAAAGGAGGTTATTTTGGAGCTTTAAGAATTAATGACACCGGGCGCGGTGGCTCAAGCCTGTAATCCCAGCACTTTGGGAGGCCGAGACGGGCGGATCACAAGGTCAGGAGATCGAGACCATCCTGGCTAACACGGTGAAACCCCGTCTCTACCAAAAAAAATACAAAAAACTAGCCGGGCGAGGTGGCGGGCGCCTGTGGTCCCAGCTACTCGGGAGGCTGAGGCAGGAGAATGGCGTAAACCCGGGAGGCGGAGCTTGCAGTGAGCTGAGATCCGGCCACTGCACTCCAGCCTGGGCGGCAGCGTGAGACTCTGTCTCAAAAAAAAAAAAAAAAAAAAAAAAAAAAGAATTAATGACGATTTTCTGCTGTGCCCGCCCACACATGTAGTTTCCTCCGCACGTGCGTGCCTTCCCTCCTTCCGGCCTTCAGGGTCCATGGCCACCATGGCGTATTAGGGGTAGCAGTGCCTGTGGCAGCATTGGCCTTTGCAGTGGTGGCAGCAGCACCAGGCTCTGCAGTGGCACCCACCGGCGGCTTAAGCCATGGCACTTCTCACAGCATTCAGCAGCAGCATTGCTGTAACTGACAAAGACACCTTCGAATTAAGCACATTCCTTGATTCCAGCAAAGCACTGCACCATGACCAAGATGAGCTTCCTGAGCAGTGAGGTGTTGGTGGGGGCTTGATGTCCCCCTTTGACCAGTCAGGTTTGGGGACTGAAGAAAGCCTAGGTCTCTTAGATGACTACCTGGAGGTGGCCAGGCACTTCAAACCTCACGGGTTCTCCAGCGACAAGGCTAAGGCAGACTCCTCCGAATGGCTGCCTGTGGATGGGTTGGTCAGTGCCTCCGACAATGGCAAGGAGGATGCTTTCTTTGGGACAGATTGGATGTTGGAGAAAACGGATCTGAAGGAGTTCGACTTTAATGCCCTGTTGGGTATAGATGACCTGGAAACCATGCCAGATGAGCTTCTGGCCACGTTGGATGACTCGTGTGATCTCTTTGTCCCCCTAGTCCAGGAGACTAATAAGGAGCCCCCTCAGACGGTGAACCCGATTTGCCATCTCCCAGAAAGGTGAACAAAACCCAACCAGGTTGCCCCCTTCACCTTCTTGCAACCTCTTCCCCTTTCCCCAGAGGTCCTGTCCTCCACTCTAGATTATTCCTGTAGTCTAGAGCTGGGAAGTGAAGCAGATATCTCTGAAGGAGATAGGAAGCCAGACTTCACTGCTTACATTTCCATGATCCCTCAGTGCATAAAGGAGGAAGTCACTCCCTCAGATAATGATAGTGGCATCTGTATGAGCCCAGAGTCCTATCTCAGCTCTCCCCAGCACATCCCCTCTACCTCCAGGGGCTCTCCGAGTAGGAGCCTGCCATCTCCAGGTGTCCTCTGTGGCTCTGCCTGTCCCAAACCTTATGACCCTCCTGGGGAGAAGATGGTAGCAGCACAAGTAAAGGGTGAGAAACTGGATAAGAAGCTGAAAAAATGGAGCAAAAACAGAACATCAGGAACTAGGTATCACCAGAAGAAGAGGGTGGAGTAGGAGGTCCTCGCTGGTGAGTGCAAAGCCCTGGAAAAGAAGAACGAGGCACTGAAAGAGAGGGCAGATTCCCTGGCCAAGAAGATCCAGTACATGAAAGATTCGATAGAAGAGGTCTGCAAGGCAAGAGGGAAGAAAAGGGTCCTCTAGTTGAGGGTAGTCAGGAGCATCAGTGTGCTTGTACACAGGAGTCTCACGCTGTAGCTGTGTGTTTGAATAAATTATTTTGTAGTGGAAAAAAAAAAAAAAAGAATTAGTGGCTGTCCTGTTGGGTTTTGGACTTGCATGGGGCCTGCAGCCCCTTTGTTTTGGCCGATGTCCCCCTTTTGGAAAGGGAGTCTTTACCCAATGCCTGTACCTCAATTGTATCTTGGAAGTAACTAACTTGTTTTTGATTTTACAGGCTCATGGGCAGAAGGGACTTGCCTTATCTCAGATGAGACTTTGGACTGTGGAGTTTCGAGTTAGTGCTGAAATGGGTTAAGACTTGGGGGACTGTTGAGAGGAGATGATTGTATTTTGCAATGTGAGAAGTACATGAGATTTGGGACGGGGCAGGGGTGGAATGATATAGTTTGGATTTATGTCCCTGCCCAAATCTCATGTTGAATTGTAATCCCTAGTGTTGGAGGAAGGGCCTGGTGGGAGGTGATTGGATCATGGGCGTTGGTTTCCCCTTTGCTATTCTCATGATAGTGAGCTCTCACGAGATCTGGTTGTTTAAAAGTGTGTAGCATCTCCCCCTTCACTTTCTCTTTCTCCTTCTCTGGCCATATAAGATGTGACTCCTTTCTCTTTGCCTTCTGCTATGATTGTAACTTTCTTGAGGCCTCCCCAGCCATGCTTCCTGTAGAGCCTGCAGAACTGTGAGTCAATTAAACCTCTTTTCTTTATAAATTACTCAGTTTCAGGTAGTTCTTTATAGCAATGTGAGAACAGACTAGTACCGTCACTATTGATGAGAATGTTGAGCTATAGGTACTCTCATACATTACGGTGGAAGCGAAAACTGGCTCAAACCACTTGGGAAAACATGGCATTATCTAGTAAATTTCGAGATATGTATTGCCTGTGATACAGCAATTCCAAAAAGAAACTTGGACATGTGCTTCAAGAGACCTGTACAAGTTTGTTCATAGCCAAGGGATGGAAACTATCCAAATGCCTGCCCATCATCAGCAGAATGGATAAATTAGAGGACTATGAAACTCTGCCGTAATGTAATAGGTAGTTTCCAAGAAATCCAATCACATACAATGTGAAACTGTGTTACTGTGGGGTTAATGAAGCGAACGAGGCAAGCCTACTGGACCATCCAAATCTGTCCTGATCCCGGCTGGAGTTTGATGCCATCTAGTGGCAGATGTTGCTCTGGCTGAAATATTGATGGAGGAGATTTCCGGCCCAGTGGCTGACTGAGACTTCCAGGACAGTGGCAGTATCTCCGGGAATCTCTCAATCAGTTAGGACTTCCTTTCTTGACTTGATCTGGTGATAATAGGCCGGGAAAATAATGGGGACCAGAAGACCCTCCCTCTGTCTTCCTGCTTCCTAAGACAGGGTCACGTGTACTTTACTCTCCCTTCCCTGACCTGTTGAAGGTAAGAACTTTAGCCTGCCTCTGTCTGAGAATGGGGACTGAGCAGAGGATGACAGGAAGGATGGCAATCACTAAGTGGGTTATGTCTCATTTTCAGCTATTCCAGGTGTAATTGTGTTACCAAGTTGTGTTCTCTGGTTTTTAAAATTCATCATTTAATGAAATATATGCAATGAAATACAGTAGTGAAAATAATGAACTGGAGGTACACGCAAGAGCTTGGGTGAATTTTTCTTTCCGGTAAGTAAAAACATTTTTAACTGATGTATGATAACTCCACATATTTATGGAGTATATGTGATATTTTGATACATGCAGACGCACACACTATGTAAGGATCAAGTCGGGGTATTTAGGATACCCTCCACCACCTCAAGCATTTATCATTTCTTTTTTTGGGGAACATTTCCTATCTTTTAGCTATTTTGAAATATACAATAAATAGTCCCTCTACAGTGCTATCAAACACTAGAACTTACTCCTTCTATCCAACTATATGTTTGTCCCCAGTAACCTCCCCACCCTCCCCACCTTTCCCAGTCTCTGGTAACCATTATTCTGCTCTACCTCCAAAAGATCAACTTTTTTAGTTTCCACGTGAGTGTCAATATGCTTTTCCCAGGTGCAGAGGCTGCTGATTCCTGGATTTGGACGGTGGGGGAGAGTGGTTTGGATTGCAGTACCTCCCCCTTCCTCAGGGCTAGACCCTGTCCGGTCACCTCCTGTTGCCACAGGTGTGCCTGGCACAGACATCCAGCTCCCAGGGCCGTGCCGCCCTCACCCCTGCATGCCTCTAGAGGTACCTGTCCCGTGGATTTGACCCCCCTTCCGGACACACAAGTAGATCAGCACCCAGCAGACACAGGGTCATCTCCCAGCTCCCCACCAGGTAAGAGCGACCAGGACAGGGACTGATACTGCCGAATCCAGGAGCCAGGCCCAACCCAGCCTCAGGTCCAGCAGGTCCCGCCTGTCCACCTGCGCCGGGCCTAGAGCTCGGGAGCCCCTGGCTGCTGGGAGGCCACCCGCAACCCACCCCACACGCAGCTCCAGCTCCCCCACCAGGCGGGGTGACTAGGACAGGGACAGAGCCTGTTGAACCCAGGAGTGAGACCCGGCCCTGGGTCCTGCTGGGCCCTCCCGTCCACCTTGGGTGGACCTGGCACATGGGAGACCTTGGCTGGCAGGAGGTCACTCCCACCTGACATGCGGTTCCAGCTACCCCACCTGGCTGGGCGACCGGGACAGGGACGGAGGCTGCTGAACCCAGTTAGAGGCCTGGCCCCGGGGTCTGCCCTGGACGCTCCCCCAAGGACAGGCAGGATAGGCAGGGTCCGGGACGACGGCCGCACAGCCCCGGCCCTGTGTTCCCAGGCCCGCCTTGCTCCTCGATGTGAGGAAGACCAGGGAGACGGGACAGGCTGGGCCCCGCGGTACCGGACTACCTGCAGGGCTCCCGGGACAGGGGCCTGGTGGACTGCCGGCTTCTCAGGGATGACGGGTCCAAGCTGGCATGGCGGCCACCTTCCGGCCCGGGCTCTCTTGGGGCGGGGCAGGGTTGGCGAGAACCAGTCATGTGCTCCGGGGCTCGCTCGGGGTTTCCAGGGCCGGAAGTAGGGCCCCTGTGCGCAGGCGCCCTGAGGATCCCAGGCTGCCCCTGTCACGCCAGGGGGCGGAACTTCCTGCAGCCTCACTGCCTCCGCGTGCTTGTGGGCCCTGACTTTCTCTCTGAGCGCACCACAGAGGCCCAGGAGCCATGCAGGCCGCAGGCCAGGGCACAGGGGGCGCGGCGGGCGATGCTGATGGCCCAGGGGGCCCTGGCGATCCTGGTGGCCCAGGGGGCTATGCTGGCGGCCCAGGAGAGGCGGGTGCTGCGAGCGGCGGAGGTACTCAGGGCATCGCGGCACCAAGGGCCTCAGGGCCAGAAAGGGTCTCAGGGCCAGGAGGAGGCGTCCCTCGTGGGCCACGTGGCGGCCCGGCTTCACGGCTGAATGGATGCTGCAGTTGCGGGACCAGGAGGCCAGACAGCCGCTTGCTTGAGTTGTATCCTGTTCTGTTCTGTTCTGTTCTAGACAGTTCTCGTGGCGGGGTGGGGGCCGGGAGATGGGGAGGGCAGGGCCCGGTGGGGGAGGAGGCGGGGGAGATGTGAGTAAGGGGTTGGGTGGGGGTGGGGGTGGGAGTTGGGAGGTGGGGATACGGGAGGCCAGCTGTGAGGAGGGCAGCAGGTAAGGGCTGGGAGGTAGGGGGTGTGCAGGGTGGGGGAGAGGGGATGGGTGATGGGGTTAGGGGCACTGGGTCATGCAGGAAGGGGGGCAGGGGCCAGGAGATAGGGGGACCCGGGTGTAGGAGGGGATCAGGAGGTGGGGGGAAGGGGGCAAGATGGGAGCGGGTGGCGGGAGGTGGGGAGAGGGAGGGTTGGGTGACGAGGAGGGGGCCGGGTGATGCGACAGGGGGCAGGGTGGGGAGGGGCCTTGTAAGGGCATGGAGGAGTCACCTTGGGGTGCAGCAAAGGAAAGTGTGGAACCAAGACAGCTGAGTGGGATGTGCTACTGGGCCAGTGCCTGGGGAGACAGCCTGGGGGGGATGAGCTGGGCAATCGGGGGTGGGGGTGAGGAGTGGGGAAAGCTGACCTGGGGTAAGCAGCAGGCCGGAGGCACAGGCCAAGTCCTAGGAGATGATGCCTTAACTGGGCCCCCACCAGCTACCTCACCATGCCTTTCCCGACACCCATGGAAGCAGAGCTGGCCCACAGGAGCCTGGCCCGGGATGCCCCACCGCTCCCCATGCCAGGGGTGCTTCTGAAGGAGTTCACCGTGTCTGGCAACATACTGACTATGTCAGTTCAGGACCAGGACAGGGACGGGGCCTGGGTGGGTGGCGTGCGCAGCATGGCAGGGTGGGGGCTGGGATCCGCCTACACCCCACGGTCAGGTTTCTAGAGACCTGGGAACACCCCAGCACAGGGTCTCAGAACAGAGACCTGGTGCACCAGGCCCGCCACCACCCGAGGGAGCCCGGGGAGATGGGTGCAGAGGTGTCACCTTTAATGTAATGTTCTTCGCCTCTCACATTCAGCCGACTGATTGCTGCGGACCACCGCCAACTCCAGCTCTCCATCAGCTCCTGTTTCCAGCAGCTTTCCCTGTTGATGTGGATTACGCAGTGCTTTCTGCCTGTGTTTTTGGCTCGGCCTCCCTCAGGACAAAGGCGCTAAGCCCAGCCTGGCGCCCCTTCCTAGGTCGTGCCTCCTCCCCTAGGGGATGGTCCTTGCACCAGCAGCCACTTCATTGTGGGGGCCTGATTGTTTGTCGCTGGAGGAGGCCGGCTTACATGTTTGTTTCTGTAGAAAATAAAAGTGAGCTACAATTCCGTGTCTGAGTCTCTTCTCGGCGAGCGAAGGCACCTTCAGACTTGCGTGCCCTTGTCCTCGGGTTGCAGGGGAGGCTCTGGGATTCAGAGATTGAAGTAGCACAAGGTAATGGAAGACAATTTGGGAAATGGGGGAAAATGAAAAGCCACTGGGTCCCGCCGTTCAGCTTTTAAGTACTGTGGACATTTTAGAATACTTTCCTCAATATGCTTGCATTTATATGTTAAATATATGACAGTAGCATATATGATGTTTTTCCAGCTCAGCATTAGGTTTGTTCCCAAATTGTCTTCATTGAACATATATGAGCTTTTGTGCTTTCTAAAAATGCTTCAAAAACATGTGCTTGAACAGATGCATAAAACCAGCATTATCATTTCACTCTTAAGCATGTGATATGGGTCGGGCATGGTGGCCCACACCCGTATTCCCATCGCTGTGGGAGGCTTGAGGCGGGAGGATGACTTGAGACCTGGAGTTTGAAGCCACCCTGGGCCATATATTTATTTATATATATATAGACACACACACGTATATATATGTGTGTGTGTGTATATATATACACGTGTGTGTGTATATATATGTGTGTGTGTGTGTCTGTGTGTGTGTATACATACATATATATATATATATATATATTTAAAAATTAGGGGTGGAGGGTGTGGTGGCAGGCACCTGTAGTCCCAGTTACTCAGGAGGCTGAGGTGTGAGGTGGAAGGATGTGTTGAGTCCAAGAGCTGGATGCTGCAGTGAGCTATGAATGCACCCCTGAGCTCCAGCCTTGGTGACAGAGCGAGACCCTGTCTCTGAAATTATGGTAACAGTAATTCAAATAATTTAAAATCTTTGTGTACACGCAATATAACCAAAACACAGGTTCATTCTCTCACCTCTTGGAGATCGAATTAACAAGAGCGATGTCTGCTATGAAGAAGCAGACTTTCTGCCATACTTGGTTTAGGGGAAGGCGTACAGGCTCCTGCCTTTAAGGGCTCTGCTTCCCTTTGTGGGCAGACTGCAGGGCCTTTTAAAGGGGGACTTGGCATGAATGGTAGGCAGGGGAGGGGGCAGGCGGCTGCAGGGTCTACGTGACATGCTGAGGTGCCTTGTCTGCTGCACGGACATGCTGGCACCATCTTGGCCAGAGCTACATTGGAAAGGGGCTGTATGTCAAGCTGAAACAGACATATTCTTGAGCTGCGTTCCGGGATGCTCTTAAGTTGCTTGGAGACAACTTGATCCCTTTGAGTTTTGTTTTAGAATTTGCTCAGTGGGACCAGAGCATATTTTAATGTAAATTAATAGTATTAGTTGACAATCTCCAGTGCTTGGCAAGGCTGTAGTTGGAAACGAAGACTCATACGCTGTCAGTAGCAGTGGTGGTAACCTCTATCTGGACATTTATTTGGCATTTCCTATTGAGGGAAAGATGTACATACCCTTCCACCTGTAGGGAAAAGAAAGAAAGATCAGAGTGTTACTGTGTCTATGTAGAACAGGAAGACATAAGAAACTCCGTTTTGACCTGTACCCCGAAGGATTGTTTTGCCCTGAGATGCTGTTAATCTGTAACTTTGTCCCAACCTTGAGCTCACAGAAACATGTGTTGTATGGAATCAAGGTTTAAGGGATCTAGGGCTGTGCAAAGTGTGCCTTGTTAGTAAAATGTTTACAGGCAGTATGCTTGGGAAAAGTCATCGCCGTTCTCCATTCTCGATAAACCAGGGGCACAATGCACTGCGGAAAGCCTCAGGGACCTCTGCCCTGGAAGGCCGGGTATCGTCCAAGGTTTCTCCCCATGTGATAGCCTGAGATATGGCCTCGTGGGATGGGAAAGACCTGACCGTCCCCCAGACCGAAACCTGTGAAGGGTCTGTGCTGAGGAGGCAGGCCTCTTGCAGTTGAGATAAGAGGAAGGCCTCTGTCTCCTGCCTGCCCCTGGGAATGAAATGTCTCGGCATAAAACCCGATTGTACATTTGTTCTATTCTGAGATAGGAGAAAAGCCGCCCTGTGGCGGGAGGCGAGACATGTTGGTGGCAGTGCCACTCTGTTACTGTTTACTCCACTGAGATGTTTGGGTGGAGAGAAGCATAAATCTGGCCTACATGCACATCTAGGCATGGTAACTTCCCCTGAACTTATTTGTGACACAGATTCCTTTGCTCACGTGTTTTCTTGCTGACCTTCTCCCCACTCTCACCCTGTTCTCCTGCCACATTCCCCTTACTGAGGTAGTAAAAATAGTAATAGATAAATACTGAGGGAACTCAGAGACCGCTGCCCATGCGTGTCCTCCGTATGCTGAGCGCCGGCCTCCTGGGCCCACTGTTCTTTCTCTATACTTTGTGTCTTATTTCTTTCGTCAGTCTCTCGTCCCACCTGACGAGAAATACCCACAGGTGTGGAGGGGCTGGCCCCCTTCATCCACCCACCTTGAGGAATCCATCTGAGAAACTCCTGGACAGGCAAATGAGGTCGAAGACAGGTAAATGCGTCCAGACAACTTTGACCAGGCGCTGAGCCACCGGCCCCTGCAGACAACATCACGGGCACAAAAGCAGAAGCCCAGGGAGCAAAGATGAAGATCCAGGAGCACAGTAACTGTCAGGTAGGGACCTGCTGGCCCACTGAGTCTGGGAGCAATGCTACAGGCTCTGCAGGGAGACCCCCGGAGTGACCCGGGGCCTGTCTCCAGAGGGCAGCCCTTCCTTAACTGGAGCTGCCTCTTTCCCTCCTGCCCTAGGACGTAAACCTTGCTTGGCTGAAGTATTGAATTCACGGGGGATCTGACCCTGCTTCGCCCATGATGCTCATCTGTCCTCTGGGGTCTCATTCCCTGAGCTTCCCAGAGCGGCCTCCTTTGTTTGGCTCAGCTCTGTGTCTTCCTTCCCAAAGCTGTGTCTCCAGTGTGCTAGGCTTCCCCTCTCTTCCCTCAAGTGACCTCAAGGGCCCAGGAGGAAACACAAGAGGGCGGGAGGGCTCCCTGAGGTGGGGAGCAGTCAGACAGCAGGTTCTCCTTCTGCCCTCCCTTGAAAGATGCCCCCAATTCACACCCACGCGGGCGCCGGCATGGCAAGGTGGGTGAGGAGGGGGAATGGGCGAGGCCTCAGGTGATCCTCCCACCTCGTTTTCTAGCATTAGCATATAGCATGGGGGAACAGCGTGGGGAGGTACATGGCTGTCAAAATGAGACTCAGGTTGGGGACATGACAATGATGAATGTGTCTGGGTCATGCAGCATACATGTGTGCTATGCACTCTCCGTATGACTGTGTGTGTGTGTGTGTGTGTGTGTGTGTGACTGCATATGCAGAGGCAATTGCAGGCGGCAGGGCCACCAGGGTCCTGACAGTCCTCTCATGTGGCTGTGGGTGACAGTTACATTCTTCTCTATAGTTTTCCGTGTTGCTCGTTCGTTTTCCCTCCCGTGAAACTGTTTTATCTACAGAGTCAGAGGAAAAACAATAAAATACTTTTTTTTTAAAGATGAGATCTCACTTTGTTGTCTAGGCTATGAGGGATTATAGCTCACTGTAGCCTTGAACTCCTGGCCTCAAGCAATCCTCCCACCTTGGCCTCCCAAAGTACTGGGATTACAGGAGTGAGCCTAGGATACGAAATGTCTTTCATAGATCGAAGGCTATTCAGGTTTTCTACTTCTCTTGAGCAAGTTTTGGTTATCTGAGTCATTCAAGGAATTTGTCCATTTCATCGAAATTGGCAAATTTATTTCCAAATATTGTTCCTAATATTTCCTGGTTATTCTTTTTTCAGTTTTATTGGTATTTCAAAAAGCATTCAGGTTCGTGGATTTTTCTCTATTGTTTGTTCATTTTACAGTTTTAAATTTCTGCTCTTATCTTTATTATTTCTTTTCTATTAGAAATTTAGATGTTTCAAATTTATTTGTTTTTAAAATTGGCATGTAAAATTGTATGTATTTACCATATACATTGAGATGGGTTTTTATAGCTTTTATTTCTTTAATTGACACATACCAGTTCTACATATGTATTGGGTACATAGTGAAGTTTTGATACATATAATGTAGAGTGAACAGATCAACGTAATTAGCATATCCATCATCTCAAACATTTATCATTTCTTTGTGTTGGGAATATTCAATATCCTCATTCTAGCTGTTTGAAACTATATAATAGATTATTGTTAACTCTAGCCATTCTACAATGGTATAGAACACTAGAACTTATTCCTCCTATCTAGCTATAATGTTGTATCCTTTAACAAATGTCTCCATATCCCTTCCTTCCCCTCCCCATCCCAGCCTCTAGTATCTTCCGTTTTACCTCCGTAAGACCAACTCTTTTTAGCTTCTGCATATGAACGAGAACATGCAGAGTTTAACATTCTGTTCCTGGCTTACTTCACTTAACAAAATGTCCTTCAGTTCCATCTATGTTGTCACAAATGACAAGATTTCATTCTTTTCATGGCCAATAGTATTCCATTGTGTATATACACCACATATTCTTTATCCATTCACTTGTGGTTGGACCCTTGTGTTGATTCCAATCCTTGGCTATTGTGAATAATGCTGCAATAAACACAGGGGTGCAGCTGTCTCTTCAATACATTGATTTCCTTTTCTCTGGATAAATTCCCAGTAGTGGGATTGCTGGACCGTAGGGTCGTTCTATGTTTAGAGTTTTGAGGAACCTCCATACCGTTCTCCACAGTGGCTGTACTACTTTACAATCCCATGAGCAGTATGTAACAGTTCCCTTTCCTTTGCATCTTTCTCAGCATTTGTTATCTCTAGTCTTCTTGATACTGGTCATCCTAACTGGGGTGAGGTGATACCTTATTGTGGTTTGATTGTCACTTCCCTGCTGATGTTTGATGGTAGCCACGTTTTCATTTATTTGTTGGCCATATGTATGTCTCTTTTTGAGAAATGCCCGTTCAGATCATTTGCCCATTTTTCTTTTTATTAATTTTTTTTTTTTTTTTTTTTTTTTGAGAGGAAGTGTCGCCCTGTCGCCCACGCTGGAGTGCAGCGGTGGGATCTCAACTCAATGCAACCTCCGCCTCCCAGGTTCTAGCGATTCTCCTGCCCCGGCCTCCCGAGTAGCTGGGATTACAGGCACCCGTCACCAAGCCCAGCTGATTTTTGTATTTTAGTAGACACGGGGTTTCACCATGTTGGCTAGGCTGGTCTGGAACTCCTGACCTCCAGTGATCCGCCCACCTCGGCCTCCCAAAGTGCTGGGATTACAGGCTTGAGCCACCGCGCCCGGCCACATTTCTTTATAAAGTTTTGTAAATGTATAGCTACAATTTAATACCAAAATGGAAATAATTGTGGTTTTATTACATGAATGATAATCTTTCACCCCTGGGTTTTATGAAGAGGAAAGGTTTTATGCAAAACAATGCGTCTCCATTCCTAATTGTTTTAAACACTTTAGGAGGGATTGGATTATATGGATTGGTTGTGTGATAAAGGAGATATTTTAATTATCATTTATCTTTTTGTATTGTGAGAAATTTCTTGTTCGTGAATCAGATTTTGCTGTATGTAATAGAAAGCATCCCAGGTGGCTGTCTGAAATGGCTATCGGTACATTTCTTGAAAAAAAAAAAAAAAAAAAAAAGATTCCTGAAGCCTTTAAGTACTGCCACTTTCAGTCAAACTTTAAAACTGTTAGCAGTTTCAAAGTGCTCAGGAGGTGTGTGCAAAGACAGGTTTAATGGAGCTTGCACAGGTTGCTTTTTCCTTTGAACCTTTGAAAAAATTTACTCTTCACATTTTCTGACTCGAAAATTATTGAATCTTGCTGAACAAAACTTTTACATATTGAGATACTGTTTCCTTTTCATGGCAGAATTCTTTATAAGAGTTCGTTTGTTGAAAACCAGGGATCCTTTTGAATACCACAGCCTTAGTTCAATGTTGCTTTTTAATATATGGAAAATAGTTTTAAAACCAAATAGGAGTAATAGTGAATTATGAGGAACAACATAGACTTACAAATTCCAAAAATACTAACCTGGTGTCATAAGTTTGTATGATGCAATACATAATAATACTCTCACTTGAGAAGCTGTGATCGAGTACCCAGGCTAAGACTTTGCCCCTGTCTCAAACGCTAATCGCTTGGAGGGAGAACACAGCTGACTGCTGTCTCCCTGAATACGTTTGACAGAGACTGTCCAGTTGGGGTTTCTGGCAGCTGAGACATCCAGGCAAGTTCCGACTTATGCGGGAAGGCCAGCACCGGGGCGCTGTCCCAGGAGGCATGGGGCCGCTGGTCACCAGGGCGGGGAAGGAGAGAAGCGTGAACACAACCCTTGCACACGATGACGCTGCTGTAAACGTGTACACCACAGGCTGTGGCTCGGCACGGGCTATCCGGTTCCCTGGAGGGCCAAGTGGCAGATACTCAA
Organism: Theropithecus gelada; assembly: GCF_003255815.1. Taxonomy (NCBI): domain Eukaryota; kingdom Metazoa; phylum Chordata; class Mammalia; order Primates; family Cercopithecidae; genus Theropithecus; species Theropithecus gelada. Next base: position 153,425,470 of record NC_037689.1, on the reverse strand, counting down.
GCTGAGTGTGAAGAGATCTATCTAGGTGCCAGCGGAAAGAAGCGGGCCAGACCCCACTCCCAATTCAGTGCCTCCCTTTTGCCTGTCCCCTAAGCCTTCTCTCCAGCCCAAGAGAAAGTGGCAACTGGTCTGGAGGAGCCCTAGGCCCTACCCTGCTGGTTCTGCTACCAGCCCAGCACCTGTTGATGCCAAAGCTGGTGTGTGTCACGCCCCCTCACCAGCACTGTAGACACAATGACTCGGCCAGTTGATAGTAGCCAACCTTCATCCTCAGCTACGCCAGAACCGGCATCCTTTAGCATCAGGAAAATGGACAGTGAGACTGAGATATCACCACATCATACTTGCCACAGTGAGATGCCATCGCATACTTAGTAGAAGGGCTAACATGAGAAAGACTGACCGTGCCAAGTGTTGGGGGAAATGGTAGAAAGAACCGAACTGTTGGAGATGTGTCCGAGGCTTCTTGTCACTTCCACAAGAGTCCTACAAGAGGAAGATGAACTTGGACTAGAGCTAGGAGTCTGCAAGCCAGAGCTGGGAGGGGATGCACTTCTGAGAGCGTTGCTTTCCTCCTCCTGAGACCTGAAGTCTTTGTTGAATGAGAACCTGAACATTTGGAACCTTACAGGCTGAGAAAGCTAACTACTTCTAAAGCTCCAACTGCAGCCATTTGCGCAGGTGCCCTGGAATCCTGAGGAGGCGATACAGACTTTAGGAGCCAGTCAAGTAGTTAAGATCAGCACTTCAGAAGTGAGACAGCCCAAGCCCCATTCATGAGGGATTCACCCCCATGACCCAAAATCGAGCTGGCACTTCACATGGTGAAAACAGGAGGGAGGGAGGGAAGGAGAGAGAGAGAGAGAGAGAGAGAGAAAGAGAGAAGAGAGAGAGAGACAGTGGGGGAGGACGTGCCACACACTTTTATTTATTTGTTCATTTCTTTGAGACAGGGTCTCACTCTGTCGCTCAGGCTGGAACACAGTGGTGTGATCACGGTTCAGTGCAGCCTCAACCTCCCTGGCTCAAGAATTCCTCCCACCTCTGCATCCAGAGTTGTTGAGACCAGAGGTGTGTGTCACCACGCCCAGCTAACTTTTGTGTTTTTTGTTGAGACGGGGTTTCGCCATGATGCCCAGGCTAGTCTCAAACTCCTGGGCTCAAGCGATCCACCCACCTTGGACTCCCAAAGTGCTGGGATGACAGGCGTGAGCCACTGTGCCCGGCTGCCACACACTTTTAAAGACCAGATCTCGTGTGAACTCAGACTGAGAGCTCACGCATCAGGAAGGAGACAGCCCAAGCCCCATTCATGAGGGATTCATCCCCATGACCCAAAATCACCTCCCACCAGGCCCCACCTCAAACACTGGGGATTACAATTCAACATGAGATTTAGTGGGATCAAACATTCGAGCTGAATCACTGCATGACCTCCAAGAAGGCCATACTCCCCAATGCTCACATCAGGTGTGGCCCAGGGGGACAGATGGATAAGGAGAGACCACCAGAAGGCAGAGCCAGTGGCCACAGAAGGCAATGTGAGGACAAGGGGTTCTTTCCCGGATGACAGACCCAAGGGCTGCCTGATGGAATAACCAAGGACTTTGCTCCACTGCTGGAGGAAAGCCCTCATGTTATCCCTGCCCAGAGGGATTTGTTCCATTGCTGCGAACCAGAGACTGCGGTGTGTCTCCCATCTTCCCCTTCTGGCTGACTTCAAGTTACCCTCCAGTAATGAGTCTCACCTTTTTCCTTTTTGAAATAAAGCTCGAGTTTTACCCGTGCACATTACCATCTAGCTGGGGACTTATACCCAGGCTCCCTCGTCATTAGATATGATTCCATGTGACCAGGGCCAGGGTCCTGCACACGGGACCTCTGCATGGGGCCCTGCTCTCAAAAGGACCTCACTCTTGGTCCAGTGCTCTTCTGTGGCCTCTGAAATTCCTCATCATTTTATATTTGAACTTGTGTTATGTAGGTGAAGTCCCTTGGGACAACAGAGCATGTGCAAGGGCAGAGGAGATACGCCGGTGTCAGCATGCAGATGTGTGGGCCCAGGCCCGCAGGTGCCAGAGGCAGTGGGCAGCACCCGTTCCATGCCTGGGGCAGTCTGGGGTGACATGGGGCCTTGACAGGTGGCCAGGGTGAGGCCTGGGCCCAGACTGGCAGTGGAAACAGTGGCTGGGACACGGAGGATGTGAAACCCCTGAGCCCTTGGCCATCCACTTCTAACTGCCAGTGAACAGACTCCCCCAAGTTGGGCCAGAGTCACCAGAAGACATTCACATCCCTCCCTTTTGATTCATAAGCCACCGTGCTGTGACTTCTGCCTCTGCCCCTCTACTGAAACTAAGGAGAAGTGGCAGGTGATGGTGAAGGAGGAGAGGACAATGCACAGGTTCTGGTGGAGTTCTTCATAAACCTGATGGGAGATAAGAAGCCTAGAAAGAGAAGCAGGCCTGAGTAGAAGGAAGATTAGGTCACCTGTGCTGTCTAATTCCTGCTGAAATAACCACGCAGGAGAGGTTGACCGACATCAAGCCAGGGGAAAGATATGAGGTGTTGTCGCGGCAGAGAAGAGAGGGGAGAGCCAGGAAGGTCCCAAGGAGGAGCGGGAAGTGGGGCGTGAGCTCTGGAAGGGGCTAATTTGCTCCTGCCGAGGGGTTGGGAGGATAACGGTGACGGATGAGAACGACGAGACCACAGAAAGAAGAGATGAGGGAAGGACAGCATCGTGCACGGAAGGGCAGAATCACAGGGTCCCCAGACCCAGGTCACTATGGCCAGCAGACTGGAGGGCTCCTGCTCAGAGGGTAGCCCAGGCTGACCTGATGGAGTAAAGGCAGACCACATACTCTGAGAAGTACTTTAAGTTAAGACTGCAATGAACGGGGGGAGGAAAGCCATGCTAAACTTCAGGAAGAGAGGAAGCATTGGCAGGGCAGCAGGGCAGGGCTTTCCGACGAGACGCAGGCAGAACAGGGGGAACTAGCGTCGCCATAGCTCCTTGACTCTAAGGGGACCTGCTGCTTCTGTGTATGCAGATGCTGTGTTCAACCTGTCACAGAGAGTAGAGTCAGACTGAAGCCTCCCATCGGAGCCAGGCCCCAGCCGTCCCACATGGCCAAGACCTTGGGAAAGGGTACAGAATGTACACCATTCACTTCAAAGGATCTGGAATTTCTCAATGAGGCACTGTGTGGCCACTGAAACAGAGAGAGGCATAACTAAGCATTCCAGGCACAGGGAGACAGACGCCTTCCCCTCACCCCCTGGGACAGGCTCAACCTGGCAACATGAACACCCCATCCATACCTGGTGGTGTCCAGCCCCAGGAATGACCCACCCACCTGTCACCCCAGATACAGGCAGATATGTTTTCTAAATAAGGTCACCATGTATGAGTCGTGCTCAAACTTTGGTACATATCAGAATCTCTCAGAGCCTGTTAAAATATGGACACTCCCCACCAAGCAGCAGTTAGAAAAAGCAAGTGCAGTGTGCAGCAAATGTGCTAAAATCAGGTCTCTGGGACTTGTTGGCAAAGTTTACGTGTGGTTCAAACGATCTATTTCTACCTAAAGGTGGGTGGGTGGGTGGATGGATGGATGGATGGACGGACAGACGGATGCACAGGTAGATTAGCTAAGCAGATTGGCTAACCCCATTTGTCCTGATGCGATGATTACACATTGCATGCCCATATCAAAATATTTCAGGCACCCAAAAAATGTATCCACCTACTATGTACTCATAAAAATTAAAAGTCAAAATTAAAATCAACAAATAGATTAGATAGGTTGGACAGGTGGATGGGTCATGTAAATACACAGACGCCTCCAGGGCCAGACCTGCCAGAGTCTCCCTCCCACAGGAATGGTGGTCCCTGAGTGGCCAGTTACACCCCCAGCCCCAGCTCCACACCACCTCAGGTTCCGCACTAATATACACTGGTCTTCCCCCCTCCCAGCCTACCAAGTTGATCCTTGAGGTTGTCGATTTCTTTCTGCAGCAGAGGACGCTAGCCCTCCTGCCGGCAAGGTCTAGGATAGGTCTGTCCTATCACCCACCATGGTGTCACATGCTCAGGGCATCAAGACTTGGCCCCACAAGTTACTCTCCGGAGAGCAGCTTGCACAATCTTATTTCTCGGGGCATAGATGACAGGATTTAGCCTTGGGGTCACTGCTACAAAAAGCCACCTCTTTTTGTAGATGGGCTCCCTAAAAGCCATGCGAGCCTTCTAGGGATTAACCTTCAAGGGATTAACCTCCCTTGCACCAGGAAGATGGGATCTGACATCTTGGTGGGGGCTTGCTGGAGAAGACAAAGCCGGCCCCAGACATGTGTCTGACTCCCGTGTCTATGCTCCCAGCCACTGTGCTACGACTGATCCACAGACCTTCCGTGCCATTTATCCAGGTATGTACCTCCATTTGTGCATTTGCCGTCTCCTTAAATACCACTTGATCGACATCGAGCTCGTTATCTGGTCCTGTTCCTTTTGGAGCCAATGCCGTTTTCGACTTTGCCGTCTCCACCAGTGTCTGGCACATATGAGGGGCTCCCTGAATGTTGGATCCCTTCTCCGTCTTACTCTCCCTATGTCATCAGTCAACCAGCTCTGTTAATGTGTTCATTTAATTGAATAGGCATTTACACACACACACTGTGGAGCGGGTGCTGGGAAGACTCTTCCTTTGCAATACCCCGTATAGCCATCCCTTCTTCTCTATTCGTAAGTTTTGGGGCACTCATTACCTCACTCCAAGTCTCACTACGAGCAACCTCCTGCACAGAGTCCCTGCCCTCAGGGAGTTCACAGTCTGATGGGAGGGACACGGAAGAACAGACAATTAATTCTTATGTGATATGTCATATGTCGGGGTAGGCTCAAGGTCCTACGGAGAGCACCCAAGAAGGGTGCCTAACCAGTTCTGATCAGGGACGAGGTGACATCTCTGCTGACACACAAAGAATGAGTAGGAACTAGCCAGTCAAGGAGTGGAGGAGAGGTGCGAGGAGACGCAAAGGTGAATGCCCCAGTTCCTGCTCACCATCTGTGGGGTAAGAATCTGACTATTCCAATATAGGATGAGGAGGGTGAGACAGAGGGAGGCACCAGAGAGGAAAGGACTCGCTTGGCTCATGAGTGGCTCTACTGATGAGTGGCTCATCAGTTACCACAGACAGATGCGTGTGCTTAGACCAGGGGCTCTCCAAGTGGGGCCTGTGGACAAGCGGCCTCAGCTTCCTCTGGGACTTGTTAAAGATATGTGATATGGTTTGGCTCTGTGTCCCCACCCCAGTCTCACCTTGGATTGTAATCCCCATAATCCCCATGTGTCAAGGGCGGGACCAGGTGGAGGTAATTGAATCGTGGGGGCAGTTTCCCCCGTGCTATTCTCGTGATAATGAGTGAGTCTCACCAGATCTGATGGTTTTCATAAGCGTCTGGCATTTTCCCTGCTCACACTCATTCTGTCTCCTGCTGGCCCTGTGAAGAGATGCCTTCCGCCGTGATTGTAAGTTTCCTGAGGCCTCCCCAGCCGTGCAGAACTGTGAGTCAAATAAAGATCTTTTCTTTATAAATTACCCAACGTCAGGTACTTCTTCACAGCAGAGTGAGAACGGGCAAATGCAATATGGATCCTCAGGTCCCATCCCAGACCTACTGAGTCAGAGACTCTGAGAGTGGAGCTCAGAAATCTGTGTTTGAACAAGTCCTGCAGCTGATGCGGACGCCTCTAAAGTTTGAGAACCACTGGATGGAATAGAGCTTAACTATTCCCTGGTGGTTTTCAATTTGCATCTGAAAGCAGGAAGGAGTAACACACACGCACACACGCGCGCGCACACACACACACACACACCCCACGTTTTAAACCTAGCTTCTGGAATTTTTCATAAGTTTCATCAGTTGCAAAGATATGATCTCTGGCTTACTATAAATATTCATCGTTGAAAACTATCCGTGCCTGGGTATTCTTTGGAGGGACCTTGTTTGCCCTCAGCAGTGTGCATACCTGGCTTTGAAGAGCAGGCACTGAGACCACACAACCACGCCAAGGCTGTTGACGGGGCTTGCTCCCCGGCGAGCTCCCACTGAAAGACTTCCGCCATGTTCTAGAGCACGGGATGGGCTAGTCATTCTGGGAAGCGGTCTCTTCCTGTTGACATCAGGGCCAACTCTGACCTCAGGCAGATGTGCCTGAGTGAGTGGACTGACTCTTCTCTTCTGGGGACATCATGTGGATGATGCAGGCAGTGCAGTAGAAAGTGAGCATGTGGACAGAGCCGAGTACTTCTTCTTTCCCAGGGGTGTGGACTAAATGTCACTCTTTTTCCATAACTATCAACATTTCCTAACTAACTAGTTGGCACCCAGATTCTGAGGTCCAGCTGGGACAGACACAAGGGACAGCTCTTTAGGTACAAGATTGCCAAAGATGCCAGAGGTCAGGGCTGTGCCAAGAAAGTCACCTGAATCCAAGTGACCCTGCAGCCCTCCACGGTCGACCCATGGCCGATGATTCGGGGCTGCAGTGAAGCCAGGATAGGTAATGTGAAAGTCCGGTCCTCTTGCTAGGGACAGACAGAGGCCAAGCCGCAGCTGGCACATGTTCAGCTAGACTCTAGGAAGAGAGACACTCCAGGAAGAGAGACCCACTTTCCAGAGTCACGTGGATCACAGAGTGGCTCAGTAAAGCAATCCAGACTTTTCAGCCTGAAGTTGGGCTGACTTGGGGGTTAACTCCGCTGACCTGATTAAGCCGAGTCTTAGGAAATACAAAAGGACCTTGGCTAGAGAGGCTCGAGGGAATCACTTAGAGGTGTCTGCCAACCCTATTGCTGAAGTTGTGGGTACCCTCTGCGGGCAGCCACGATTGTAAGTGTCGTCCCTGGTGGAGCAAACAGACTGACTCTTTGAGCCAACGAATGACGACAAATAACAAGTCCCTGCTGCAACCTCACAGCCCAATGCATGGGATTTCTGCACTCCTTGTCCAAAACCGAAGACGACCATGGGAGTTCACGGTTCCTTTTGGGAAACAGTGACTCTCATGTCAAAACATAAGAATTATGGGATGGACTGCCATCATTTTCCCGGTGCCGCTTCTATGCCAGGTCTGTGCTGGCAGCTGTGAGGAAGGCTAACACTTGGAGTGGACATTAAGAATTCAGCATCAGAATTAAGTCAGCTTAGGATGCTTACATTTAGAATCAGCCTGCTTAGAAGGAAAACTGAGGGCAAGACTTGACTGAGGGAGGGACTTAAGCTGGAGCCAGACAGATGGCCAGAGGTCAAGCTCAACTCCACCCCTTCCTGGATGTGTGATTTAGGGCGAGCTAGGATATTCAGCCTCTCTCTCTCAGCTTTAGATGTTTCCTCTTTCACGTGCAGCGAATAATAGCAGCTAGCTCACTTCGTTGTTTGGAGGAATAACAGAGAGAACATGCGGATACCTAGTTCCTAAGTGCAGGCATCCATTCAGAAAAGAAGCACGACACTCCCCCACTCCCACTAGTGAGGCCTCACCCTATGGCTCTCGGAGCATCTACACTGGAAAACAACGGTCCTGTATCAGCACATACCGGGGTATTCTGTGGTTAGCAACAACACAGAGAGCATTGGCAGCGTAGGCGGGTCCGGCTACTTTGTCTCCCATTCTGTGCAGAAGTGGAGATGGGCCTGAGACAGCCCCAGCACGTCTCCCAGGGACATTGAATGTACTCAGGTGGAATAACTCCTGGGGAACAGGAATTACACAGCTAGATGCACGGAACAAAAGCAGTTTGGTGTTGAAGAAGAAACAGGAAGGCTGGTCAGTGAAACAGATTTAAGAGTCCAGACATAGATGGGTTTAATCCACGTGGGAATTTGGTGATATAATAAAGGAGAAATTTAAATTTCAGAAATGATAGAGGCAGCATTGAATAAATGGCGTTTCGGGCAACTGGCTCTCCATTTGGAACACACAAAGGCGGATCCCTACCTCTAACTTGTTGTGAATAGTTTCTCATTTGTCTTTTGCTACCCATACACTTTTAATTTTATGCAGCCACTTTATCGTTTTTATGGCTTTTCTTCTCTGTGGTTTCTTAGCTCAGAAGTGTTTTCAGGACGCTCAAACGAGAAAATATTCACAGCAGTCTGATGAAGCCAACTTTGTTAACAGAGAATTTTAGGACAAGACAAACAACCCGATTTTAGAAATGGGCTAAAATATGAATAAGGAGCTCACAAGAAAAGAAATACAAAAGCAAATAAGCACATGAAAAGATGCTCAGTTTCACCAATTTTTAAATAATTTTCATTTCCTTCTTCAGTTTTTTTTTTCTTCTTCTTCTTGAGACAGAGTCTCGCTCTGTCACCCAGGCCAGAGTACACTGGTGCAACCTCAGCTCACTGCAACCTCCGCCTCCTAGGTTCAAGCGATTCTCCTGTCTCAGCCTCTCGAGTAGCTGGGATTACAGGTGCGCGCCACCACACCCGGCTAAGTTTTGTATTTTTAGTGGAGACGGGGTTTCATCATGTTGGCCAGGCTGGTCTCAAACTCTTGATGTCAAATGGTCCCCCCGCCTTGGTCTCCCAAAATGCTGGGATTACAGGCGTAAGACCCCCCCCGCCCAGCCTCCTTCTTTCGTTTTTAAAGAAAAATTAAAACAATGATTTGTTTTTCCGTCTGATTGGCGAAAATTTAAATAATTCCCATCAGTTCGGCAAGGATGTGAGGCTAGCAACACTGTCATAGGCTGTTGATGACAGTGTATATTGGAGGGCAAGTTGGCAGTGATGTAAGATAAGGGTAGGGGAAGGAGAGTCCAGATGGCCGGGGAATCTCCTCTGGCCAGAGCAGAAAGTACTGAAGGAAGAGAAAGAACAGGCAGGCATACTGAGCACCTTGTCCTGTGTTTTAATTGAGGGGTTTCCTGGGGTCTCACCCTGTGCACTGCAGAGAGCAAGTCAGGACTGTGGAACAGCCTGAGCTGCAGGGAACCTGAAGGAAGCTTTGGCAAAACTTGGTGATGTGGTTTGGCTGTGTCCCCACCCACATCTGATCTTGAAGTGTAGCTCCCATAATTCCCACGTGTCATGGGAGGGACCTGGTAGGAGGTAACTGAATCATGAGGACGGATGTTTCCCGTGCTGTTCTCGTGACAGTGAATAAGTCTCAGGAGATCTGACGGTTTCATGAAGGGGAGTTCCCCTGCACACGCTCTCTTGACTGCCGCCATGTAAGACGTGCCTTTGCTCATCCTTTGCCTTCTGCCATGATTGTGAGACCTCCCAGCCATGTGGAACTGTGAGTCCATTAAATCTCCTTCCGTTGTAAATTACCCAGTCTTGGGTATGTCTTTATTAGCAGCATGAGAACAGACTAATACACTTGTCCTCTCTCCCAAACCCGTGCTCAGTGTCTGTCCTGTTTGGAAAGCCTTTCCTGGAGATACATGCTCACATCTGAAAGACACCATCCTTCCACCCCACAGCCATATTAGCACATTGGCTTTCATATGTGTTCATTCAACCACCATTTATTTAGCATCCATGAAGCAGCAGACACTAGGGCCAGGCTCTAGCGACGTGCCCAATTGCAGAAACTCCTGGGAACACTAGGGACCCAGCTGCCGCCACTCAACACATGCTTGTCCCAGACTGGAGAGCTCATGGGCTAGAGAGAAACACGGAAAGAGTCAGCAGAAGAAAGGTGCTACATGTTTGCCGGTCAATCCTGAGGAAGTCGTTTCCTTACCCTTAGACTGGCTTTCCATGCCATGTCCCTTTCTTCTTGTGTCTCCTTTTGGTGACCTGGCATGACGGTGTGGTGTCATTGAGCCAGCTTTCACCACAGGGGAAGGGCAAGAAGAGAGCCAGACAGGCCAAGGTCCCCACGGAGCTACTGCATCTGGAGATCATTGTCATGTACATGAGCCGGTACTTTGCTCGAACTGGCTAACATCCATATTCCCATCATCCCCTCCTATCTGTCTCGTCGGCCAACACTGCAACGCAGACCACATCCAGAAGGCCCTTCTGGCTCCTTCTTAGTGGATATGGGAGACTCAGAGAGATAGTCCTGATGATGTTTTAGAGCAGGAGGGTTTTCAAGTTACTCCACACCTTGACTGTCACCTGGGGATAGAGTTTGGATATTCGTCCCCTCCACATCTCATGTTGAAATGTGATCCCCAGTGTCAGCGGTGGGGCCTGGTGGGAGGTGTTTGGGTCATGGAAGCAGATCCCTCAAGAATGGCTTGGGCCATCCCCTTGGTGATGAGCGAGCTCTTTCTCTGAGTTCACACGAGATCTGGCAACTCCCTACCCCCTTGCTCCTGCCCCAGCCATGTGATGGTCCAGCTCCACCTTTGCCCTCTGCCATGACTGGAAGCTTCCTGAGGCCTCACCAGAAACAGATGCTACTATGCTTCCTGTACAGCCTGCAGAACCATGAGCCCATTCAACCTCTTTTCTTATCAATGACCCGGCCTCAGGCATTTCTTTATAGCAGTGCGAGAATGGCCTAATACACCTGTAAATTTGGGAGCTGGCTGCGGTCATCCTGGGAAAAGGTGCAGAAGACATTTGTCTTCAGAGAAAAGGAAGAAAGGAGCAGATCCACAGGGCTGAAAGACACAGGGAGGGAGGAAGTCTTGATGGTGCCTGAGTCTCTGGCTTCAGTTTGTTCCTGAGACTCAGCTGCAGTCCTGTCCTGGGCTTCTGAGAGACAACCACCCCGCATCCCATAAACCTGGTATTCACATTAGAAGGTCCCATGCTTTCCTGACCTTGGTGGAGTTGCTTTCTGCTTCTTTTGACCCACAGAATCCCAGCTGCCACATCTGCTTGATCATTACTACAGTTTGGATGTTTTTGTCCTCCAAACCTCATGTTGAAATTGATCTCCAATGTCGGAGGTGGGGCCTGGTGGGAGGTGTTCTGCTCAGGGGGGCGGATCCCTCACAAAGGGCTTGGGGCTGCCCTCATGGTGGCAAGTGAGCTCTCCCTCTCTTAGTTCCCAGAATATCTGGTTCTTAAAAAGAGCCTGGCACCTCCCCTCTCTTGCTTCCTTGTCCTGTGACCTCTGCACATGCCACCTTCCCTTCGCTTTTCACAATGGGTAGAAGCAGCCCGAGGCCCTCCCCAGGAGCAGAGCAGACGCCACCACCATGCTTTCTGTACAGTCTGCAGAAACCTGAGCCAAATAAACCTCTTTTCTTTATCCATGACCCAGCCTCAGCTATTCCTTTGGAGCAACACAGATGGACTAAGACACTCATCTTTACAGAGGAAGGTCTCTGTCTACCAAAATTGGGAGTTAAGGAGGCTCCATCAGACACACTGTGTTCCAATCTTTCGGGCAGGATGAAGAGAGAGGGAAACAGTCTAGACTCTCTGTGGTTCTACTTTCCAGCTAAGAGATCTGGTAAAATGTGAAGAGCCCAAGACAATGGCAGCAGAGAGGTGGGGCCGTGCCCCCCTGACCCAGCACATTCCCCCTCAGAAAGCCAGATCATGGCAGTGGCCAGCCCTTTCCACGGTGCTGCCACATGTAACCAGTATAAGGCAGGAGTAGAGACTCCTGTGGACTTCTCAGAAAGCTGGACTTCCAGGGGTGCTGGTGGGGCCAGATGTTTCTCCTTCCTCCAGCTGCTACAGAACTCAACCTTGCTTCCAACCCAGGCCCCTCTCAGTTAGTGGGTGTGATTCGCCAAGACGCTGTGTTTTCACAGGCAGGGAGCCACAGGCTGCCCCTGCCTTTAAATTAGTCTTGCACCCTCTCCATGAGAGCCACAGAAAGTGAAGTTCACAAAACGAGGATGCTCTGTGTAGCGGGTTGAACTGTATCCCCCAAAAGTCATGTCAACCCAGGACCTGTCGATGCAACCTTATTTGGAAATAGGGTCTTTGCAGATGTAACCAAGTTAAGATGAAGTCCTTACGGTGGGCCCTAATCCAATAGGACTCGTATCTTAATTAAAAAGGGGAAAATTTGGAAACAGACGCATACGGGAACAAGGTCATATGATGACAGAGATGGAGATTGGAGTGATGTGTCCAAGCGTCTAAAAGCCACAGAACATCAAGGAATGCCACCAGCCACCAGAAGCTAGGAGAGACCAGCAACGATTTTTCCCTGGGAGCCTCTTTGGAGGGAGCGCGGCCCTGCCAACACCTTGATTTCGGACTAGTGGACGCCAGAACCTGCAAGAAAATCCATTTTTGTCATTTTAAGCCGTGCAGTTTGTGGTATTTTGTTCTGACAGCTCTAAATAAATGAATACAGTCTGCAAGTGGACGGTGATCCAGAAACTGCTTCCAGCCTGTAATAAGTACAGGAGTTGAGTGTATAGGCAGGCGGAGTAAATCTGTTGAATCAGAGTGTCTGTTGACACTAACAATAAAGTAGATGGGCTTGGATTTGGGATCCTTTTTCAGTTAATCGTATGATAAATGTTATTGTTTTTACAAAAATACCAATCCATGATAGATTGGAACTACGAGAGAGAGACAGAGAGAGAGAGAGAGAGAGAGAGAGGGGAGAGAGAGAGAGAGAGAGATTGAAATTCCTCAGTTCCTGGTGAGGGGCTGCTGCTGTTTCCTAGTTAGCTGATGAACTGGCTTCCCCTTACAGTTTATATTTCATTTGTTTCATTTGTCATTTCAGGGTAACTCTGGGGAGAGGACTTAAAAATCTTTGCCCTCCGGTCACTATTTTACCCAGAAGTTCTAATGCTTATGGTTTTCTTGTATCAAAGTTAAAACATCCTTACGAATTATTCCAATATAGAAGTGATGCAATTTCTAGATTCTGAGGTGACATAAATGATTGTAACATCATTTTTGTATATTCATAACCGAGAGAAAGAGAGAGAGAGAGAGAGAGAGAGAGAGAGAGAGAGAAATAGGATAGCAAAACCAAAACCTGAGGGCAACATCCACAATAAAACTAAGTGGTGACAAGATATCCGCATGAACTCCAAAATCTGGACTGGCTCAAACCAAATCATCCCTCCTGCACCTGCTCCAAGATCTGCAGAGCCTTAGCATCTGAGGGAAGGAAGTGAGTGGGCACCTGGCAGACCCAGAATTCCAATACTTACGTGCCTTCAGGCAATTGCAGCTATGGAATTCTTTGTGGTTGCGTCCACTACAAAACAAGGTAATAATAATAAAAATCATCTATAAATCTGTAGCTAACCATTTCAAAACACAAATGGACTGTAATGAGTAAGCTCAAGTGAGACAAAAAAGTGATCAACCAAATGGCTTCATCACGTCTCAACCTGGTACTTGCAGAGGGTTCCATTGAGCAGAGCTTAGTGTTGAGGCTGTGGGTGCAGCTGTGGCTTCCTCACCCCCTCCAGGCAGGCGTGGAGCACCATGGTGAGCGGAGGGGGGCCAGAGTTCACCGTAAAACCAGAAGTGGTAGTTAAGAAGCCAGAGGAATTCTGAGCCTCCCCCCACCAACCTTCCTGGCAACCAGAATTGCATTCCTGCATATCTAGCACCAGAATTCCTAAGCAATTTACAAGCATTAGCACTGAAGTTGACAATCGGGGGAGTGGGGGGGGTGCCAATAAATAGCACATCTTCCCTACTAGGGTTCCTAACCAACTGAGAAATTCCACAAATGTACCAGCAGATGGGGAAGCAGCCTTGGTGGATAGGGCTTGTCAGGAGAGCCAAATGGGCTTGCTAATTCCTCACAAGCCCCCTAGTCTAGACTTAGAGCGACCCACTGGAGGAAGGTTTTGGGTCTGTAGAACAGGCTCACATCCCCAGGATTGCTGCCTGCCACCAAACTGGGCAGGAAGGAAAGGAAAAAGAGGCCAGATCTCCCACAGTGAGAACTTTTGACAAATTAACCACTTGATCTAGAAATGTGGACCTATGGGTACCACCCACCAACTGGGTATTTTACTGCATCTCCATGGGGCGTCTCCTTCCTGGAGGAGACTGGGGGAGAGAAGAGTTACTGCCCCAGCATGCACACCTAATGTTTCACAAATTTTTGCACCTCGATATGGTTTGGCTGTGTCCCCTCCCAGATCTCATCTTGAACTGTAGCTCCCATAATCCCCATGGGTCGTGGGAGGGACCCAGTGGGAGGTAATTGAATCACGGGGGCGGGTCTTTCCCATGCTGTTCTCACGGTAGTGAATAAGTCTCACGAGATCTGATGGTTTTACAGAGGGCAGTTCCCCTGCACACGCTCTCTTGCCTGCCGCCATGTAAGACGTGCCTTTGCTCGTCCTTCGCCTTCCACCGTGATTGTGAGGCCTCCCCAGCCATGTGGAACTGTGGGTCCATTGAACTCCTCTTTCTTTATAAATTACCCAGTGTTGGGTATTTCTTCATAGTGAAACAGCCAAGTAGAAAGGAGTCCCAGAGAAGCTCCAACCGGCTAGGGCACTGGGAGAACAGGGTAGCGCCATGGAAGTTCGTGCCATTTCCAGGCGGGAGGAACCTGGCCCCTCCTGTTCCTGTGTGGTAACCTGGGATTCAACCTGTGAGATGGGGGCCTGTTAACAGGAGCCCCTCTGGCTTTGCTGAGAGTCTTTTTCCTTTTCGCTCAATATATCCCATAACCCCTCACCCTTCAAAATGTCTGCATGCCAAATCTTTCCTGGTCATGTGACAAGAACCCAGTTTTTAGCTGAACTGAGGAGAAAGTCCTACAACAGTAGCAGTGTGAAAATGGTCAAATACATACCTCTTGACCCATTGGGCTTAACTAGTAAGTCTATGGTGTACCCACAGCCAAAAGTTTACCCCTTACTCTGTTTGCTCATCCCAAATTATTTCTGGCCATCGTTGCCCACCATATCTCATCAGAGGTTCTGCAACAAGGTCAAATGGTGTCTATGAGATATTCTAACAATGACAGGCCAACATAGCACATGTCCCAAACGTAAACCCTCTCCCATGAAGAATTACCTGCAGAGACAATAAAGTTCAAAATTCTCCTGGTCAGCCTGGGCAACATAGGGAGACCCCGTCTCTACAAAAAATAAAAATAAAAATAAATTAGCCGGTGTTGGGGTGATCGAACTCAACACCAGGTCGTGGGGGTGACGAAGTCTGGCAGAGTCAAAGGAATGAGAAAAGACAGTTTGAGAGAGAAAGTGGGTCCAGGGGGCCATCACGAGTGTATGGAGGCTGCGAAGACCCTGAGCTCTGGAAGCCCAGACAATTTATTGGTGATCAAACAAAGAAACAGGTGGTGAGAATGTGGGGTTGAAAGGGAGCGTTGCTGCATTAAGCACGTGATTTACAGCTGTGATGGTTTAGCATATGCTCTGCTACTTGAGAGAATGGAGAGCAGATTCTTTTAACTCAAGATACAATTGATTCTGGGAGAGCAAGGAGCAAGGAGCCAGCAAGTCTAGACACATTCCAGAGCCATGAGCCCTGGATTCTATCCAAGCCACGCCCTGGGCTTAGATTATGGTGCGTGAGGGTAGCCTTCCACCCTTTAGCACAGAGCTTGGTGTTCCAAAGGCCACAAGGGGTTTTAGACCCTGGACCCCGGACATGTTCCAAGACTTTTACATTATGTCAGACATGGAAGCCCTGCCTCAGCTTCTCTCCCAACACTCAGCTTTTCTCCCAACAAGCTGGGCGTTCACCTGTAGTCCCAGCTACTTGGGAGGCTGAGGTGGGAGGATCGCTGGAGCCTGGGAGGTCGAAGCAGCAGTGAGCTGTGATCGTGCCAGTGCACTCCGGCCTGGCTGACAGAGCCAGACCCTTTCTCAAAAAAAGAAGATGAAATAAAAATTAAATCTCCCGGCAAGCTGAAGCTCAAAGGCATTAGAGAAAAGCCCTGCCCCCCCCCCCCCGGCCCCCGCCCCCCAAAGTCTTTTGATCTTGTGAGCTAATGTTGGAAGAAACTGAAGTCCCCAATCACTCTCTCCAACCTCCTCTCTGCTCCCACTCAGCTAGATGCTCTCGATGGCTTGTGGGCCCAGAGGTCTGCAGTCTAAACCGCCATCCACAGGAATGGGTGCTGTTTATTCAGTGCCTCGGCAGTTGGGTTATTTAAATGCCAACTCACTGTCACTTTCCCCTTTAAAGAGTTCATAGGATGCACAGGAATATCTAGCCCCAGCCTTACAGCCACCAAATGTAGAAGACAAGCCAGTGTCCCATCCCAGTAGAATTATGTTCCCAGAACTCAGTCCCACGTCGTCCCAAACCCTATCAGAATTGGTGATCTCTAACTGATATCTAAGTTGAGGGAGGTGCAGAAAGTCTGGGTAATTTTCAGAGCTGTGGTACCTGAGCTATTGCTGCTTTAGGATGTCTAGAAATTTGCAAAGGTAACAGCCACAGTTACTGAGGGGTCATTTGCAGTGCCTTTCTTTCAAAATGTTCAGTTTCTATTGGAATCTTCTTCCCTTTCCACCCCTCCCTCAGGGCCCTATGCCGAGGCAATCCTGGCCGGAAAGCTGCCTGCCGAAGGTGCCCCAAGGTCTCCCTGAGCAGGCACTCTCAGGGCGCTCCGTCATTCCCTGCCTGCCGGCCGCAGCCACTCTAGACTGCCAACCCCACGTCCACCACCACTGCCCTTTCCAGGTATACCAGTGCACAGGTCAATGCCACCTGGGCCTCTGGGCCAGCTGTCTCTCACAGTGTCCTTGGGTTTCTGCTGTTGGCCGGCTCAGTTCAGGAAGTCTCGGCAACTCCGGAACAGTCCCGCATGCTTCCCACTTGCAAGGCAAGATCCCTCGTAGGGCACCTCCCAAAGCCTGTTCCCTGGGTGCTGAGAACAATAGGGTTTCCATGGCCTGAGCCTCCATTATAAGCAGAAGAGCTCTGTTTCAGCAACTGTGGCTGAGATGAGACGGGTGCCCGAGAGGAGGAAGGGGGAAGAGCAAGGTGGAGGGGCTGGAAACGTGCCACCGTGCGATGTTGGGAGCCCCTTTGGGGGTGGAGGCAGAGGCAGAAGCTACTGGAGTGGTTCGAGGGGGAGAGTGTGTGATTCTAAGCTCAGACAGGGCTGTTTGGGGGTCCTGTTTCCTGTTTTGTCGTTTCCAGTAAGAAGCCGAGCTGGCCCTCCAGGGACTGGAAGCTTCCGAGGCGTGGCAGTGGCAGTGGCCTGTGCACTGGTATACCTGGAAAGGGCAGTGGTGGCAGACGCGGGGTTGGCAGCCTAGAGTGGCTGTGGCTGGCAGGCAGGGGAAAATGGAGCACCCTGACTGGGCTGGGCAGCGGTGACCTCGGTCCTGCTCTACTGAGAGGGTGACCGTGGTGCGGGCTGGACGTTGGGCTGCACCCCAGTTAGGAGTCATTGGGATGTGGCTACACTCACCTGGGGTGATGATGGGGTTAGGTGGAAGGTTAGGTCAGCTGAGTGGTAGCATTCTCGGGTTCTCTGACTCTGATTCCCCACCTCACTCCATGAAGATGACTCACTCACTTTGATGACTGTGGTTTTGCAGATTAAATGTGGAGGCCGTGAGAGCCCGAAGAATGTCCCCTCCGAGTTATTACAGAGAAGCACAGAATCCCAGTGCAGTTTGTGTGTGTGCGTGTGTATGGGGGGGGGCGGGGGAGCAGTGTCTCAAAGGCCACCAATCTCAAGCCCCGTTGCCCACTTTATGCGTCTCTCTAGCAACGCGTGGGCACGGGATTCCACCCAAGCCAACCCTCTGCATTTCTGGCCTCTGGAGTCAGCCTGAGGTCCATTCACACGCTGGTAATTGCACAGCGGGGGCTGTCTTTTCAGCAGATCTGACTGAAGCAACATTGCCCAGACCTATGCCATTTCTAGGGTTGGCACATAAGACACAAGTGGTCGGGATTTGGGTTCCACTGGGAACCTGAGGAACTGAGTGACCTGGGGAAGTCACTCCCCTCAGTGGGTGAGTCCCAGTACGGTGGCTGGCCAGCGCCTTCCTGGCCTATCCTGGGACTTCCCGAGTCCCGCCTTCGCCGCTATTTAAGGCAAGTTGCAGACCTTGGCGACTCCTCGAAGGACACTCCCTTTCTTTTTTTTTTTTTTTTTTTTTTTTTTTTTGAGACGGAGTCTCGCTCTGTCGCCCGGGCTGGAGTGCAGTGGCCGGATCTCAGCTCACTGCAAGCTCCGCCTCCCGGGTTCCCGCCATTCTCCGGCCTCAGCCTCCCGAGTAGCTGGGACTACAGACGCCCGCTACCGCGCCCGGCTAGTTTTTTGTATTTCTTAATAGAGACGGGGTTTCACCGTGTTAGCCAGGATGGTCTCGATCTCCTGACCTCGTGATCCGCCCGTCTCGGCCTCCCAAAGTGCTGGGATTACAGGCTTGAGCCACCGCGCCCGGCCAGGACACTCCCTTTCTAAGAGCTGCCAGCAAATCCTTCTGAGGGCTGCTCCCTGTGGTCCAGACAGGCTGGAAAGCCACCGTCTGAGCTCCAGGAAGCCACTGGGCCCCGCCACTGTTCACCCGAGGATGGACTATTCTCACTGATAGCAGACGGTTCTCAACGGAAGAGTCTCCCAGACAGGGCTGCTCTCCGGATTTCTGCCCCTCCCAGGTCACCCCAGGCCTCCTCTCCAGGAGTGCTCAGGGGAGTGAGAAAAGCCAGGTATGCCATGCTCTATGCCAGGATGCACTCGGTGCCATGGGCTGTGGTAAAAAATAAACGCCAGAAGCCACTTCAACAGCAAGGTACTCAAAGTCTGATGAAATTATGATTTATTTTAGTTAGATTTTATTTTTGCTTATGTGTGTTATTACTTTCTGTTATTAATATTAGTCTACAATTAGTTAAATTAGAGCGCATTCATACTGTGGAATGCAGCAGCTACAAAGAATGAAGTCAGCCAGTAAGTGCTGACTGAAAACCGTTCCCAGACATTTCGTTAAGTGACAAATTAAATCACTACAATAAGGGTGGGAAGTTTGTAGACTATGATCCCATTGAATGTTTGCAGTGGGTGAGTGGGGTGTTTGTGCACATGCACATGTGTGTATGTGTGTGTGCGTGCGTGTGTGGGAACCCGTGTGTGCGTGTGTGTGCGAGTGTGTGAGTGCGTGTTTGCGTGCATGGCACCAAGCATGGAAGAAAATGTCCCTGGCAGCTAAGAATGGTTCTCTCTGGAGAGTGGGGAAAGACGGAAGAAGCAGGAACCTTCACTCTGACTTTCACGTCTTACTTTTCAAGTGTTTGCACGACGTGTGACTTTTACCTTCCTTTTTGTGTCTTTCAGTGTTTTCAAGGTTAAGGGCCCAAAGGAAACAAAGCACGCCCCACGTCTCTGCAGCGCTGTCATGGGAGAAAAGAGTGGACGTGATTTGATGTGGCAAAGCTACAGGCAAGGGCACGAGTCCAAGGAAGACAGACATGAACCCAGAAAGCAGGTTCTCGCCTACCCGCAGGGAGGGCCGGCCAGGGACCATGGAGGGACTGCGGGAGGCTGGGCTGGGTCGCAGGAGGGGGCTGGGCCCTCTCTGGAGGGAACCCCTGTCTGGAGGGAGGCCGGTCACCCTGCCCTCTGCCCGTCCTTCCAGCCTGGGCTCCTGTGACCATAGCGAGAGGAGATGCCAGAGGGGAAGCCCGAGCTGGGCTGGGCTCCGTCCGGACAGGGGACCTGGGGCAGAAGCCAGGGGCGGGGGCAGGAGCAGGAGGTGGGTCATCCAGGGAAGAAGGTTTCCTGACCCTGTGCTCTAAGGCGAGGAGTGGGCACGTGGCCCTCTGGGGACCTGTCCGGCTCAAAGACTCCAGGTGCCCTTCAGGTGAGTGAAACAACCGAGTAATCCTCAGTGCAATGCGAAAGCGGCTGGAAAGCTGGAATCACAGTCACCACCTATGCTGAGCAAAACCACGATTAAAATGGGTTTTCGGCTTTTGCTGAACCCACTTTGCGCCTCAGTGGTCCCAGTAGAAATGGCTCCTGTAGTTGACAGCTCCACTGGCACTGGACTCTCCTTGATTCTTACTTTGCTGAATCTCGAGAATCTTTTAAGATTGCTGGGATGGAGGGACGCACGGGGAGAAATGGCAGGCGAAACGCCAGGTCCTGCCAAGGGAAGGAGGAAACAAACGCCTCCCCGATAGACTCCAGGGAAACAGACCAGCCAAGGGTGTGGTCCCACACCGGCTGCTTGAGCCCCTGTTGTCCTGAGACCATTCCCTCCCTGACTCTCTCCTAACTCTGTCCCCGTCGCTCCCACTCGGCGACCTGGCTCGCCCTTTGCCCTCTGCTCTTCTCACTCTATGCCTGACCCCACACTAACTGTAGAAAATGCAGAAATGAGAAACAGACATTCATTCAACAAACACTTATTCTTTTATATTATTTATTTATTTATTTATTGAGAGATGGGGTCTGGCTCTGTCACCCAGGCTGTAGTACAGTGGTACGACCATAGCTCACTGCAGCCTCCACCCCCTGGGCTCAAATGATCCTCCTGCCTCAGCCTCCTCAGTAGCTGGGACCACAGGCGCATGCCACCATGCCCGGCTAACTTAAAACAATTTTTTTTTTGGTAGAGATGGGGTCTCACTCTGTTGTGCAGGCTGCTCTCGAACTCATGGCCTCAAACAATCCTTCTGCCTCAGCCTCCCAAAGTGCTGGGATTACAACCATCAGCCACCTTCAGGCCAGCCAACAAACATTTATTGACACTCCTAATCTGTGCCAGCCGTGGTTTGAGAGGCCGCATTAACACACTGTGCCTGCCGTCATGGAGCTCATAGGCTGTTGCAGTAGACAGAGAAGTAAACAAAGAATTACAGGGCTCAGAGATAAATCACCCAATCGACTGGGGATGCCAGAGAGGCAGCAGATCCGAGGTGGGTTGGGCCCCTTCCGCTCTAGTGTCCTGCGCTCTAGCGTCCTGTGCTCTAGCGTCCTGCTCACAGTCGGCTGCTGGAACCCTGGGAGTTTGGAGGTGGTAGTCGGGGAAGGACAAAGTGGCTGACGCACAAAGCCAGGAGTGTCCACACCCTACAGCAATTCCCTACAGCCTGGTGACTGTGTCTAAACCTATTTAGTACCTCGAGCTCAGCCCCCTGCCCCCGCCCCAGAAAAGTCTTGAAACCATAGAACAGCGCTGACAGAAAGATTGTCTTTAGCATCTGGGAAAAACAACTTCGTGTTTCGAATTTGCTCATCTGGGTTCATTTTGATAATAATTCAACAGGTGAACTGATGTGGCATCCCATAAGCAGTTCTTCATTTTCAGTGAACAGAGGGCAGAATTCGAAAAGCTGGTGGAGTGAAACCCAGGGCTAAGCCTGGAAAAGAGGGTTGGAGGGCTGCGAGAGCTGGCTGCACTCCCATTCCTGGAAAGGGCTTCAGGGTTTCTCATGACTTGGAGAATTGCTGGAAAAACAAAACAAAAACAAAACCGAAACCCTGTAACCCAGTTCTACAAGGCAGCCTGTAGGATGAACCGATTGCAGAAAAACCACACCTTAAGCTCTGAGTTTGTTATCTTGGGCTTCGGGGACCTGGCGGAACTGCAAATCTTCTTTTTTGGACTGTTTCTAATCATGCATCTTGTCACCCTGGCGGGGCACACAACTATTGTGCTCCTCACCCTCATTGACTCCTGCCTGCAGACCCCCATGTATTTCTTCCTCCGAAACCTGTCCACCGTTGAGATTTGCTATACATTGGTTATTGTCCCCAACATGCTGGCCAATTTCCTGTCCAGGAACCAGCGGATGCCCTTTCTGGGCTGTGCCCTGCAAATGCACTTCTTCGTTGCCCTGGGCGGGGCAGAGTGCTTCCTCCTGGCCGTGATGGCCTACGACCGCTTTGTGGCCATCTGCAAGCCCCTTCACTACACACTCCTCATCACCAGGACCCTCTGCCTGCAGATGCTGGCTCTGGCGTGCATTGGCAGCTTTGCGCTCTCCCTCACATTGACCACGCTGATATTCCTCCTGCCCTTTTGTCAGTCCCACGAGATCAATCATTTCTTCTGTGACATCCCCGCCGTGCTCTTCCTGGCCTGCTCGGACACTCGAGCCAATGAGATTGCTGTCTTCCTCGTCTGCACGCTCATCCTCTTGATCCCCTTCCTGCTGATCCTGCTCTCCTACGGATTCATTATCGCGGCCGTCCTCAGAATCCGCTCGGCCGCGGGCAGGAGCAAGGCCTTCTCCACCTGCGCTGGGCACCTGTTGGTCTCGCTTCCTCACTATGGCTGTGCAGTCTTCATCTACATTTGCCCCAAGTCCTGCTACGCCCCCGACCAGGACAAAATTGTGTCCTTAATCTACACCAATGTCACCCCCATGCTCTATCCTATGATCTACAGTCTCAGGAACAAGGAAGTCAAGGGTGCCCTTGGGAGACTTCTGCACAGTCACAGTCCATGAAGCAGCAGCCCCATGCGAGTTGAAGGGGAAGGCAGAGCCCTCTGAGAACGGCCTGGCTCCCTTTCCAGAACCCAGCTGTCTCCGGATGCACCTGGCGGCCCCACCCCTCCCTTTGAGGGCTTCTCCGTGGTTCTGAGTGCACCTGAGACTCACTGCCCCCTTTGCTGTGGCCAGACAGACGGAAGGGATGCGAAGGTTTGCTGAGATGCAGCAAGTCTGGGGTGGACAGTTCCATCCAGCACCCACAGCAATGGCAGAGACGTGGACACTGACAGGCAGAAGGGCCTCAGATGGCCCAAATGAAACATTAAGCCAGCTGCTTCTGTGACCAAACAACCAGCAGGGCTAGAAACACAAGGAGTTCCCAGATCCAAACTAGGGAAGGCTTGGATGGAAAGGCAGAGCCAGCCTGGAAACAGAATCCCTGCGTCACCAGAAAACGACATCATGATCGCTTGAGACACGAGAGTGTAATCCGAGGCAGCAGCTCCAAGGGCGTGTCAGGCTCGGCCCCACTTCTGCTCCCAGTGCAGCTGACCCCTCCTCATCCTACCAATGTCGGTGAAAGGGCCACTTGTTCCCAGAAGCCCCATGGGTGGTCTGTCTCCCCGGCTGAGCTGGAGACTCCTCGAAGGGGAGAACCAGTTTCGAGGTCTCTGCCACCCCAGCCCCTGGCACATAATAGATGCGCCATAAGCGGTAACGGAACTGAACGGTGAGCCCCCCAAGTTTTGGCACAGGAATGGCTTCAGATCCCAGTTGCTAATGAAACAGAAACTTTTCATATCCTGCCGGGCTGAGGCCTCTGTGACTCGGGGACAAAGGTCAGGTGTAATGATCTCAAGAATGTGTTTGCTGGCCCCACTCTCACTCCACAGGCTGGCCAAGTGGTTGGATCTCTGAGTTTCCCTCGACCATAACACTTAGCAGGGAAGACACACTTCTTTGTTTCTTTTAGAGACAGGATCTCACTCTGTAGCCCAGGCTGGGGGGCAGTGATGTGATCACAGCTCACTGCAGCCTCAACCTCCCAGGCTCAAATGATCCTACCACCTCAGCCTCCAGAGCAGCTGGTACTACAGGTGTGTGCAACTGCTCCTGGATAATATTAATATTAATCTTTTGTGTGTGTGTGTTTTTTTGTTTGTTTGTTTTTTTTTTTTTGAGGGGACGGGGGGAATCTCACTATGTTGCCCAGGCTTGTGTCCAATTCCTGGACTCAAGTGATCCTCCCACTTTGACCTCCCAAAGTGCTGGGATAACGGGTGTGAGCCAGCACACCCGGCCAGGAAATATTTCTTGAAAGAAAGAATGAGAGAGTACCTCCTGTCTCCCCAGTACAGGGTTTGGCACTGGGGATACAGAAAAGCTCCAGACAAGCTTCCTGCCTTTATGGAGCTCACAAAGTAGGCTGGGCTATTAGGCACTAAGACAAATCACTGTCATACAATGGGTACTCGCCATTCCTGCACAGGAAAGGGTCACTCACCCCTACCACCAAACCTAGGAACGGCCACATGCTGCTCAAAGGGTCAACACAGCTGCCTTTCACTGTCCTCAAGTGATGGCGGGTGGGCGCTCAGAGAAGACCAAAGGCTCAAGGCCAGGGGACTAGGCCAGCCGGGGCTTCCCAACAGACCCCCATCCTGAGTCCGACACAAGAGCCCGCAATGACCCCCACAGGGTGAAACAAGCCGCTCTCACCAGCCCTGGTAGGTATGGCTGGGCCCTCCCCCTGGTCCACATGAGGCCAGCCTACACCATCCCCACTTAGACCGCCCCACTCAGGCCAAATTCCTGGGAAAGGGGCTGGGAATCTGTGTAGAGCGGGGGAGATTGTTCTCATCATATAGGTGAGAGATGATGCCGACCTGGCCTGGGGAGGGTGGAGACGACACATTGAAGGAAACTGATTAGACGGAAGGTGAGATGACGGAGTGCGGGGCCATGGAAACACGTGTCGCCAAGACAGAGAACGAAGCAGAGGGAAGCCATTCCGGGAGTCGGGGGACAGGCAGTGAGGTCGGCTGGGGTCAGGTTGGGTTGGAAGTACCTACAGGCCATCCAAGCTCACATGACTGTACTGGTTTGAAACTCCGGAATTCAAGCAAAGAGACCCCTGCTTAACTTTAATTCGATAGCCCTCTCTGAATATAGACATCCTGGCCCTGTCACCTCTGAAGCTTCGCCATTCCAGATGATGCCAAATGTGATTTCAAATACATTTCATCCATTCCGAGCAAGTCTTCTCTGATTCGGAAACACAAAGGCTATCACTGCCAGCGTGTGTGGACCAGGACCAGCCCTCTGGAGAGGAGGGGCTCTTATGGGCCCTGGTACGTTTTGTGTTTAAGCACACATGTGTTCTTCATGAGTGCCCCCAAGGTGTGGAAGAAAAAGAAAATCTCATTGTGTGGTAGTGACAAAATGCTGATGAAGCAAACTATCAACAGCCCTCTGGAGGAATAACTTTCAAGGTAGGATGAACTGCGTGTATGGAATTTGGAAACAATGGTTTTTTGGAAGTGGCTGAAAGCCACAGAGACAACCGGGAGAGCCAGGCGACATCGGCCCCGTGGTGTCTAGCGTGGGCCCCAAGGCTTGGTGACTTCAGGGACTTCATCATCACGGCACCGTCCGCCTCATTGCGTCAAGAAAAGGTGCCAATTAGAACAAGTTTCAGAGGAAAAATACGGCCTCCAGTGAATTGAACAGGCTAATTTAAACTTTGGCAAACTGGCTCACTCCGGAGCTCATTAGAAATTTTCCTCAACAGCAAGTAATGAATAACTTTCTTAATCACTTTCTGCTTATAAATGTAATACATGTTCACTGTAAAAGAAGAGGAAATGTGGGCAAGTTTGGAAGAGAAAATAAAAAACCAACCATTATCTCGCCGCCAAGGATAACGACAATGAAAATGTGGTGTATTTCTGGATAAATGAGCTGATTCTTGTCTAGTGCCTACGACAGTGGTTTGGGACGTGGTAACCACCCAACAAATGTTACTGGTTATCATTATTGTCATTGCTAGTAGGCTTAGAACAGTCTTTTCCAATGCTATCCCTCCCCCAGCCCCCCACCCCCGACAGACCCCGGTGTGTGATGTTCCCCTCCCTGTGTCCGTGTGTTCTCATTGTTCAACTCCCACTTATGAGTGAGAACACGCAGTGTTTGGTTTTCTGTTCCTGTGTTAGTTTGCCGAGAATGATGGTTTCCAGCTTCATCCACGTCTCTGCAAACGACACGAACTCATTCTTTTTCATGGCTGCATATGTGCCGCATTTTTAAAATCCGGTCTAACATTGATGGGCATTTGGGTTGGTTCCAAGTCTTTGCTATTGTGAACAGTACTGCAATAAACATACGTGTGCATGTGTTTTTATAGTAGAGTGATTCATAATCCTTTGGGTATATACCCAGTAATGGAATTGCTGGGTCAACGAGTTGATGGGTGCAGCAAACCAGCATGGCACTTGTATACCTATGTAACAAACCTGCACATCGCACACATGTACCCCAGAACTTAAGGTATAATAATGGAAAAACGAAAGAAAGAAAGAAAGAGAGAGAGAGAAAGAAAGAAAGAAAAAGAAAGAAAGAAAGAAAAAGAAAGAAAGAAAGAAAGAAAGAAAGAAAGAAAAGAAAAGAAGGAAGAAAGAAAGTCTTTTCCATTCCAACAATCAAATAAAGTTCATCTAAATTTTCTTCCAATGTTTTCACTTTTATTGTGTCTATATTAGGTCAATACATTCTAAACTCTTCAGATACTATAGCAATATTTCTCTATATAGCATTCCCTCTCCCCCGTGCTTCTACTGAGATACGTATCGGCAGCCTGAGAAGTCGGTGTTCCTTTGTCCACACCCATCGCTGTGCATCCGTTTCATTTCATTCTCTCCACAGTCAGCCGCGCCTCAGAGTTGTCCTTCAAAGGGTGAGAGACTAAGACAGTTATCCAGTGACTCTTGGCCGCATCAGTGGGGGGCTGTGTCCAAGGGTACAAATTCCCCCGAGCTTCCAGGCCCACCCTGTGCAGGGCATAGGAAAAAAAGGAGATGTGTCGGGAGCTGCAGGAGGGGCGCTGGCACAGGGCACAGAGGTGCCCATCCCAGCAGCTGAGAGTCAGAAGGCACGTGCAGGGGGCCCAGAGGCTCAGCAGGATCTGAAATGTGAGAAGATGTCTATAAACACAGAGGTGCAGGAGGACGCCGGAGATGACAGTCACTGGAGGGGCTCTGAGACGTGCATAGAAAACAGGACAGAGCTTGGTAGCAGCACTCATTTGTCGCCCTGCCACACACAGCCTGTGTTTTCTCCTTGACGGCCCCATCTCAGTAGGACCCAATAATGCCAACGCCTGGAGATCCCCCTGGACAATGGTCTCTGAACTCCACATCTGGTCCTCCCCTACACCTGGGGCTTGGACCTGCTAAGGAGCTCTTTCCAGCTTTCTAGACACCTGTGGAATCCCTTCACCCATCCTTCCCCGCCAGTGTGGCTGCTCTCCAGCCCACTCTCATCCTGCTCTCCCGCCAAGTGCCTCGGCTCCAGGGGGACGAGGCTTTCCCTGGGCTGCTGCCTTCCCTGCTCCCTTCCCAGTCCCCAGAAGGGTGCCGGCTGCAGAGGCCTCCAGAGCAGAGCCTTGCTCACCGCATCAGCTCCAGCTGGAGGAGGTTCCCCCTACCTCCTGTACCCCAACCCCTTCTTAAAGCAGCAGAGGCGGAAGCCGGAGCCTGCTTTGGAAAATGGCATGCTTTTATTGCTGTGTCTGCATTGACTTTTTAGCGCTCTAAGACTGTCCCCGCAGTCCTGCCGCCCTCTGCCAGCCCCAGCCGTCCAGCCTCTGTTTCCGTGTTGGGGAAGCCTTTCTCAGGGTCACTCAGCTGTCTCAGGACTGGATGTGGCACAGACATACGTAGGTAAAAGCTGCTACACGGAAGACTGGAGGTGTGGGAAGTGCATTCGCTTTAAGCCTAGAGGTGGGAGCCGTGTCCGGGGTCCTTTCCTGGGGGTGTGCATGTTACCAAAATACCAAGGGTTTGGTCTAGGTCCTGCTGCTGGCCGCACAGAAAGCCAAAGACTGAGACGAAGACAATTACCAGGGAAGACAGCTTTAATTGGGTGCTGCAGCCGGGGGATGGGAGTTAAGTCTCAAATCCAGCTCCCTGACTAAAACTAAGGGTTTATATAGCAGGGAAGAAATGCACCAATGTGTAGGAAAACAGGAACTCGGGAGGGCCCAGAAAGCAATCCTGATGAATGAGGGGGTCCAGCATCTCATTGCCTGGATGTGATCTGGTGAGTTTCGGTTCTTTGATACTTTGAGAGGCCCCAAGGTCATTTCCTGAGGAAGGAATTCAGATAAAACAACTGTAAGGTTCAAGCTTGAAGACCAGAAGGGTCAGTTTCTATGTTTATCAAAAAGAACAGCCTACGGGACGATTGGATCGGTTTCATGCCCAGCCCAGGGTGCAGGATGTGGGAAGCCTGAGTTGGCCTGGTGAGCAGCCCAGACACCCGGGATGGAGGAGTGCAGCCTCTCCTCCCACAGACTTGTGAACAGGGTGTGGAGACAGACACCCAGCTCCTAGGACCATGCCACCCCCACCCCTGCCTACCTCTCGCAGCACCTTTCCTGTGGATCTGACGCCCTTCCAGACACAGAAGTAGGCCAGCACCCGGCAGGCCAGCAGACCACAGGGTCACCTCCCAGCTGAGGGCCCTCCGCACCTCCGACGCCGCCAGGGGAGCAAGGGAAGGAGGGGGAGAGGGAGATCCCATGAGGTCTGTGCTGGGAGACAAGGGAACTATGGGGTCCCCTCAAGGAGTCCTGGCTCCCTTCCCTCCCCCAGCTCTGGTCTCGCTGGTGCCTCCCATCCACATGGGCTGGACCTGGGGCCAGGGAGCCCCTGGGCGATTGGGGGCCCGACCTGGGGCCAGGGAGCCCCTGGGTGACGGGAGGCCACCCCCGAACCACCCGACCTGCAGCTCCAGCTCCCCCACCTGGCTGGGCGACCAGGACAGGGACCGAAGCTGCTGAACCCAGTTAGAGGCCTGGCCCCGGGGTCTGTCCTGGGCACTCCCCCAAGGACAGGCAGGGCAGGCAGAGTCTGGAACGATGGCCGCACAGCCCTGGCCCCATGTTCCCAGGCCCGCCTTGCTCCTCGGTGTGAGGGAGACCAGGGGGACGGGACAGGCTGGGCCCCGCCGTGCCTGACTCCCTGCAGGGCTCCCGGGACAAGGGCCCGGCGGACAGCCGGCTGCTCAGGGGTGAGGGGTCCAGGCTGGCATCGTGGCCACCTTCCGGCCCGGGCTCTCTTGGGGGGGGGCGGGCGGGGAGAACCAGTCACGTGCTCCAGGGCTCGCCCAGGGTCTCTCAGGGCCGGAAGTAGGACCCCTGTGCGCAGGCGCCCTGAGGATCCCAGGCTGCCAGTCGCACGCACGCCAGGGGGCGGGACTTCCTGCAGCCTCACTGCCTCCGCGTCCTCGTGGGCCCTGACTTTGTAGCACACCACAGAGGCCCAGGAGCCATGCGGGCCGCAGGCCAGGGCACAGGGGGTGCGGCGGGCGATGCTGATGGCCCAGGAGGCCCTGGCGTTCCTGGCGGCCCAGGAGAGGCGGGTGCTGCGGGCGACGGAGGTCCCCAGGGTGCAGGGGCAGCAAGGGCCTCGGGGCCGGGAGGAGGCGCCCCACGGGTGCCGCGTGGCAGTGCTGCTTCTGCACAGAATGGAAGCTGCCAGTGCGGGGCCAGGGGGGCGGAAAGACGCCTGGTTCAGTTGTATCCTGTTGGGGACAACAGGGTCAAGAGGTGGGGGGCAGGGCCAGGAGGTGGGGGAGGGCAGGGCCAGGTGCAGGAGGTAGGGTTTGGGAGATGGGGGTAAGGGGCCGGGTGGGGGGGGAGTGGGGGCTGGGAGTTGGAGGTGGGGGTGTGTGGCTCGGAGGAAGGGAGCAGGTGGGGGATGGGAGGTGGAGCGTGTGCACGGGAGGTGCTGGGCGATGGGGTGACGGGCAAAGCGCCAGGAGGTAGGGGGTCTTGGGTATGAGAAAGGATCAGGAGTTGGGGGGAAGCGTGCAAGGTGGGAGCCGGTGGCTGGGGTGTCGGCTGGATGGGGCTGGGGGGGTTCAAGTGATGGGGGGACGGCTGATGCGGCAGGGGTCATGGTGGGGAGGGCCTTGGAAGGGCACACAGGAGTCAGCTTGGGGTACAACAGAGGAAAGTGGGGAATCAAGACAGCTTGGTGGGGTTGCTTCAGGACCTGGGCCAGTGCGTGGGAAGACAGCCTGTGGGGATGAGATGGGCACCGGCCAAGTCCTAGGCATAGTCCAAGCTCCTTAACCGGGTCCCCACCGGGAACATCACGATGCCTTTCTCATCGCCCATGGAAGCGGAGCTGGTCCGCAGGGTCCTGTCCCCGGATGCCACACCGCTCCCCCGACCAGGGGCGGTTCTGAAGGACTTCACCGTGTCCGGCAACCTACTGTTTATGTCGGTTCGGGACCAGGACAGGGAAGGGACTGGGCGGACGATGGTGGTGGGTTGGGGGCTGGGATCCGCCTCCCCGGNGTCCTGGTCCCGAACCGACATAAACAGTAGGTTGCCGGACACGGTGAAGTCCTTCAGAACCGCCCCTGGTCGGGGGAGCGGTGTGGCATCCGGGGACAGGACCCTGCGGACCAGCTCCGCTTCCATGGGCGATGAGAAAGGCATCGTGATGTTCCCGGTGGGGACCCGGTTAAGGAGCTTGGACTATGCCTAGGACTTGGCCGGTGCCCATCTCATCCCCACAGGCTGTCTTCCCACGCACTGGCCCAGGTCCTGAAGCAACCCCACCCAGCTGTCTTGATTCCCCACTTTCCTCTGTTGTACCCCAAGCTGACTCCTGTGTGCCCTTCCAAGGCCCTCCCCACCATGACCCCTGCCGCATCAGCCGTCCCCCCATCACTTGAACCCCCCCAGCCCCATCCAGCCGACACCCCAGCCACCGGCTCCCACCTTGCACGCTTCCCCCCAACTCCTGATCCTTTCTCATACCCAAGACCCCCTACCTCCTGGCGCTTTGCCCGTCACCCCATCGCCCAGCACCTACCGTGCACACGCTCCACCTCCCATCCCCCACCTGCTCCCTTCCTCCGAGCCACACACCCCCACCTCCAACTCCCAGCCCCCACTCCCCCCCCACCCGGCCCCTTACCCCCATCTCCCAAACCCTACCTCCTGCACCTGGCCCTGCCCTCCCCCACCTCCTGGCCCTGCCCCCCACCTCTTGACCCTGTTGTCCCCAACAGGATACAACTGAACCAGGCGTCTTTCCGCCCCCCTGGCCCCGCACTGGCAGCTTCCATTCTGTGCAGAAGCAGCACTGCCACGCGGCACCCGTGGGGCGCCTCCTCCCGGCCCCGAGGCCCTTGCTGCCCCTGCACCCTGGGGACCTCCGTCGCCCGCAGCACCCGCCTCTCCTGGGCCGCCAGGAACGCCAGGGCCTCCTGGGCCATCAGCATCGCCCGCCGCACCCCCTGTGCCCTGGCCTGCGGCCCGCATGGCTCCTGGGCCTCTGTGGTGTGCTCAGAGACAAAGTCAGGGCCCACGAGGACGCGGAGGCAGTGAGGCTGCAGGAAGTCCCGCCCCCTGGCGTGCGTGCGACTGGCAGCCTGGGATCCTCAGGGCGCCTGCGCACAGGGGTCCTACTTCCGGCCCTGAGAGACCCTGGGCGAGCCCTGGAGCACGTGACTGGTTCTCCCCGCCCGCCCCACCCCAAGAGAGCCCGGGCCGGAAGGTGGCCACGATGCCAGCCTGGACCCCTCACCCCTGAGCAGCCGGCTGTCCGCCGGGCCCTTGTCCCGGGAGCCCTGCAGGGAGTCAGGCACGGCGGGGCCCAGCCTGTCCCGTCCCCCTGGTCTCCCTCACACCGAGGAGCAAGGCGGGCCTGGGAACATGGGGCCAGGGCTGTGCGGCCATCGTTCCAGACTCTGCCTGCCCTGCCTGTCCTTGGGGGAGTGCCCAGGACAGACCCCGGGGCCAGGCCTCTAACTGGGTTCAGCAGCTTCGGTCCCTGTCCTGGTCGCCCAGCCAGGTGGGGGAGCTGGAGCTGCAGGTCGGGTGGTTCGGGGGTGGCCTCCCGTCACCCAGGGGCTCCCTGGCCCCAGGTCGGGCCCCCAATCGCCCAGGGGCTCCCTGGCCCCAGGTCCAGCCCATGTGGATGGGAGGCACCAGCGAGACCAGAGCTGGGGGAGGGAAGGGAGCCAGGACTCCTTGAGGGGACCCCATAGTTCCCTTGTCTCCCAGCACAGACCTCATGGGATCTCCCTCTCTCCCTCCTTCCCTTGCTCCCCTGGCGGCGTCGGAGGTGCGGAGGGCCCTCAGCTGGGAGGTGACCCTGTGGTCTGCTGGCCTGCCGGGTGCTGGCCTACTTCTGTGTCTGGAAGGGCGTCAGATCCACAGGAAAGGTGCTGCGAGAGGTAGGCAGGGGTGGGGGTGGCATGGTCCTAGGAGCTGGGTGTCTGTCTCCACACCCTGTTCACAAGTCTGTGGGAGGAGAGGCTGCACTCCTCCATCCCGGGTGTCTGGGCTGCTCACCAGGCCAACTCAGGCTTCCCACATCCTGCACCCTGGGCTGGGCATGAAACCGATCCAATCGTCCCGTAGGCTGTTCTTTTTGATAAACATAGAAACTGACCCTTCTGGTCTTCAAGCTTGAACCTTACAGTTGTTTTATCTGAATTCCTTCCTCAGGAAATGACCTTGGGGCCTCTCAAAGTATCAAAGAACCGAAACTCACCAGATCACATCCAGGCAATGAGATGCTGGACCCCCTCATTCATCAGGATTGCTTTCTGGGCCCTCCCGAGTTCCTGTTTTCCTACACATTGGTGCATTTCTTCCCTGCTATATAAACCCTTAGTTTTAGTCAGGGAGCTGGATTTGAGACTTAACTCCCATCCCCCGGCTGCAGCACCCAATTAAAGCTGTCTTCCCTGGTAATTGTCTTCGTCTCAGTCTTTGGCTTTCTGTGCGGCCAGCAGCAGGACCTAGACCAAACCCTTGGTATTTTGGTAACATGCACACCCCCAGGAAAGGACCCCGGACACGGCTCCCACCTCTAGGCTTAAAGCGAATGCACTTCCCACACCTCCAGTCTTCCGTGTAGCAGCTTTTACCTACGTATGTCTGTGCCACATCCAGTCCTGAGACAGCTGAGTGACCCTGAGAAAGGCTTCCCCAACACGGAAACAGAGGCTGGACGGCTGGGGCTGGCAGAGGGCGGCAGGACTGCGGGGACAGTCTTAGAGCGCTAAAAAGTCAATGCAGACACAGCAATAAAAGCATGCCATTTTCCAAAGCAGGCTCCGGCTTCCGCCTCTGCTGCTTTAAGAAGGGGTTGGGGTACAGGAGGTAGGGGGAACCTCCTCCAGCTGGAGCTGATGCGGTGAGCAAGGCTCTGCTCTGGAGGCCTCTGCAGCCGGCACCCTTCTGGGGACTGGGAAGGGAGCAGGGAAGGCAGCAGCCCAGGGAAAGCCTCGTCCCCCTGGAGCCGAGGCACTTGGCGGGAGAGCAGGATGAGAGTGGGCTGGAGAGCAGCCACACTGGCGGGGAAGGATGGGTGAAGGGATTCCACAGGTGTCTAGAAAGCTGGAAAGAGCTCCTTAGCAGGTCCAAGCCCCAGGTGTAGGGGAGGACCAGATGTGGAGTTCAGAGACCATTGTCCAGGGGGATCTCCAGGCGTTGGCATTATTGGGTCCTACTGAGATGGGGCCGTCAAGGAGAAAACACAGGCTGTGTGTGGCAGGGCGACAAATGAGTGCTGCTACCAAGCTCTGTCCTGTTTTCTATGCACGTCTCAGAGCCCCTCCAGTGACTGTCATCTCCGGCGTCCTCCTGCACCTCTGTGTTTATAGACATCTTCTCACATTTCAGATCCTGCTGAGCCTCTGGGCCCCCTGCACGTGCCTTCTGACTCTCAGCTGCTGGGATGGGCACCTCTGTGCCCTGTGCCAGCGCCCCTCCTGCAGCTCCCGACACATCTCCTTTTTTTCCTATGCCCTGCACAGGGTGGGCCTGGAAGCTCGGGGGAATTTGTACCCTTGGACACAGCCCCCCACTGATGCGGCCAAGAGTCACTGGATAACTGTCTTAGTCTCTCACCCTTTGAAGGACAACTCTGAGGCGCGGCTGACTGTGGAGAGAATGAAATGAAACGGATGCACAGCGATGGGTGTGGACAAAGGAACACCGACTTCTCAGGCTGCCGATACGTATCTCAGTAGAAGCACGGGGGAGAGGGAATGCTATATAGAGAAATATTGCTATAGTATCTGAAGAGTTTAGAATGTATTGACCTAATATAGACACAATAAAAGTGAAAACATTGGAAGAAAATTTAGATGAACTTTATTTGATTGTTGGAATGGAAAAGACTTTCTTTCTTCCTT
The DNA here is from genome assembly GCF_003255815.1 of Theropithecus gelada. Lineage (NCBI taxonomy): Eukaryota > Metazoa > Chordata > Mammalia > Primates > Cercopithecidae > Theropithecus > Theropithecus gelada. Next base: position 153,391,716 of record NC_037689.1, on the reverse strand, counting down.
CTTTTCTTTTCTTTCTTTCTTTCTTTCTTTCTTTTTCTTTCTTTCTTTCTTTCTTTTTCTTTCTTTCTTTCTCTCTCTCTCTTTCTTTCTTTCTTTCGTTTTTCCATTATTATACCTTAAGTTCTGGGGTACATGTGTGCGATGTGCAGGTTTGTTACATAGGTATACAAGTGCCATGCTGGTTTGCTGCACCCATCAACTCGTTGACCCAGCAATTCCATTACTGGGTATATACCCAAAGGATTATGAATCACTCTACTATAAAAACACATGCACACGTATGTTTATTGCAGTACTGTTCACAATAGCAAAGACTTGGAACCAACCCAAATGCCCATCAATGTTAGACCGGATTTTAAAAATGCGGCACATATGCAGCCATGAAAAAGAATGAGTTCGTGTCGTTTGCAGAGACGTGGATGAAGCTGGAAACCATCATTCTCGGCAAACTAACACAGGAACAGAAAACCAAACACTGCGTGTTCTCACTCATAAGTGGGAGTTGAACAATGAGAACACACGGACACAGGGAGGGGAACATCACACACCGGGGTCTGTCGGGGGTGGGGGGCTGGGGGAGGGATAGCATTGGAAAAGACTGTTCTAAGCCTACTAGCAATGACAATAATGATAACCAGTAACATTTGTTGGGTGGTTACCACGTCCCAAACCACTGTCGTAGGCACTAGACAAGAATCAGCTCATTTATCCAGAAATACACCACATTTTCATTGTCGTTATCCTTGGCGGCGAGATAATGGTTGGTTTTTTATTTTCTCTTCCAAACTTGCCCACATTTCCTCTTCTTTTACAGTGAACATGTATTACATTTATAAGCAGAAAGTGATTAAGAAAGTTATTCATTACTTGCTGTTGAGGAAAATTTCTAATGAGCTCCGGAGTGAGCCAGTTTGCCAAAGTTTAAATTAGCCTGTTCAATTCACTGGAGGCCGTATTTTTCCTCTGAAACTTGTTCTAATTGGCACCTTTTCTTGACGCAATGAGGCGGACGGTGCCGTGATGATGAAGTCCCTGAAGTCACCAAGCCTTGGGGCCCACGCTAGACACCACGGGGCCGATGTCGCCTGGCTCTCCCGGTTGTCTCTGTGGCTTTCAGCCACTTCCAAAAAACCATTGTTTCCAAATTCCATACACGCAGTTCATCCTACCTTGAAAGTTATTCCTCCAGAGGGCTGTTGATAGTTTGCTTCATCAGCATTTTGTCACTACCACACAATGAGATTTTCTTTTTCTTCCACACCTTGGGGGCACTCATGAAGAACACATGTGTGCTTAAACACAAAACGTACCAGGGCCCATAAGAGCCCCTCCTCTCCAGAGGGCTGGTCCTGGTCCACACACGCTGGCAGTGATAGCCTTTGTGTTTCCGAATCAGAGAAGACTTGCTCGGAATGGATGAAATGTATTTGAAATCACATTTGGCATCATCTGGAATGGCGAAGCTTCAGAGGTGACAGGGCCAGGATGTCTATATTCAGAGAGGGCTATCGAATTAAAGTTAAGCAGGGGTCTCTTTGCTTGAATTCCGGAGTTTCAAACCAGTACAGTCATGTGAGCTTGGATGGCCTGTAGGTACTTCCAACCCAACCTGACCCCAGCCGACCTCACTGCCTGTCCCCCGACTCCCGGAATGGCTTCCCTCTGCTTCGTTCTCTGTCTTGGCGACACGTGTTTCCATGGCCCCGCACTCCGTCATCTCACCTTCCGTCTAATCAGTTTCCTTCAATGTGTCGTCTCCACCCTCCCCAGGCCAGGTCGGCATCATCTCTCACCTATATGATGAGAACAATCTCCCCCGCTCTACACAGATTCCCAGCCCCTTTCCCAGGAATTTGGCCTGAGTGGGGCGGTCTAAGTGGGGATGGTGTAGGCTGGCCTCATGTGGACCAGGGGGAGGGCCCAGCCATACCTACCAGGGCTGGTGAGAGCGGCTTGTTTCACCCTGTGGGGGTCATTGCGGGCTCTTGTGTCGGACTCAGGATGGGGGTCTGTTGGGAAGCCCCGGCTGGCCTAGTCCCCTGGCCTTGAGCCTTTGGTCTTCTCTGAGCGCCCACCCGCCATCACTTGAGGACAGTGAAAGGCAGCTGTGTTGACCCTTTGAGCAGCATGTGGCCGTTCCTAGGTTTGGTGGTAGGGGTGAGTGACCCTTTCCTGTGCAGGAATGGCGAGTACCCATTGTATGACAGTGATTTGTCTTAGTGCCTAATAGCCCAGCCTACTTTGTGAGCTCCATAAAGGCAGGAAGCTTGTCTGGAGCTTTTCTGTATCCCCAGTGCCAAACCCTGTACTGGGGAGACAGGAGGTACTCTCTCATTCTTTCTTTCAAGAAATATTTCCTGGCCGGGTGTGCTGGCTCACACCCGTTATCCCAGCACTTTGGGAGGTCAAAGTGGGAGGATCACTTGAGTCCAGGAATTGGACACAAGCCTGGGCAACATAGTGAGATTCCCCCCGTCTCCTCAAAAAAAAAAAACAAACAAACAAAAAAACACACACACACAAAAGATTAATATTAATATTATCCAGGAGCAGTTGCACACACCTGTAGTACCAGCTGCTCTGGAGGCTGAGGTGGTAGGATCATTTGAGCCTGGGAGGTTGAGGCTGCAGTGAGCTGTGATCACATCACTGCCCCCCAGCCTGGGCTACAGAGTGAGATCCTGTCTCTAAAAGAAACAAAGAAGTGTGTCTTCCCTGCTAAGTGTTATGGTCGAGGGAAACTCAGAGATCCAACCACTTGGCCAGCCTGTGGAGTGAGAGTGGGGCCAGCAAACACATTCTTGAGATCATTACACCTGACCTTTGTCCCCGAGTCACAGAGGCCTCAGCCCGGCAGGATATGAAAAGTTTCTGTTTCATTAGCAACTGGGATCTGAAGCCATTCCTGTGCCAAAACTTGGGGGGCTCACCGTTCAGTTCCGTTACCGCTTATGGCGCATCTATTATGTGCCAGGGGCTGGGGTGGCAGAGACCTCGAAACTGGTTCTCCCCTTCGAGGAGTCTCCAGCTCAGCCGGGGAGACAGACCACCCATGGGGCTTCTGGGAACAAGTGGCCCTTTCACCGACATTGGTAGGATGAGGAGGGGTCAGCTGCACTGGGAGCAGAAGTGGGGCCGAGCCTGACACGCCCTTGGAGCTGCTGCCTCGGATTACACTCTCGTGTCTCAAGCGATCATGATGTCGTTTTCTGGTGACGCAGGGATTCTGTTTCCAGGCTGGCTCTGCCTTTCCATCCAAGCCTTCCCTAGTTTGGATCTGGGAACTCCTTGTGTTTCTAGCCCTGCTGGTTGTTTGGTCACAGAAGCAGCTGGCTTAATGTTTCATTTGGGCCATCTGAGGCCCTTCTGCCTGTCAGTGTCCACGTCTCTGCCATTGCTGTGGGTGCTGGATGGAACTGTCCACCCCAGACTTGCTGCATCTCAGCAAACCTTCGCATCCCTTCCGTCTGTCTGGCCACAGCAAAGGGGGCAGTGAGTCTCAGGTGCACTCAGAACCACGGAGAAGCCCTCAAAGGGAGGGGTGGGGCCGCCAGGTGCATCCGGAGACAGCTGGGTTCTGGAAAGGGAGCCAGGCCGTTCTCAGAGGGCTCTGCCTTCCCCTTCAACTCGCATGGGGCTGCTGCTTCATGGACTGTGACTGTGCAGAAGTCTCCCAAGGGCACCCTTGACTTCCTTGTTCCTGAGACTGTAGATCATAGGATAGAGCATGGGGGTGACATTGGTGTAGATTAAGGACACAATTTTGTCCTGGTCGGGGGCGTAGCAGGACTTGGGGCAAATGTAGATGAAGACTGCACAGCCATAGTGAGGAAGCGAGACCAACAGGTGCCCAGCGCAGGTGGAGAAGGCCTTGCTCCTGCCCGCGGCCGAGCGGATTCTGAGGACGGCCGCGATAATGAATCCGTAGGAGAGCAGGATCAGCAGGAAGGGGATCAAGAGGATGAGCGTGCAGACGAGGAAGACAGCAATCTCATTGGCTCGAGTGTCCGAGCAGGCCAGGAAGAGCACGGCGGGGATGTCACAGAAGAAATGATTGATCTCGTGGGACTGACAAAAGGGCAGGAGGAATATCAGCGTGGTCAATGTGAGGGAGAGCGCAAAGCTGCCAATGCACGCCAGAGCCAGCATCTGCAGGCAGAGGGTCCTGGTGATGAGGAGTGTGTAGTGAAGGGGCTTGCAGATGGCCACAAAGCGGTCGTAGGCCATCACGGCCAGGAGGAAGCACTCTGCCCCGCCCAGGGCAACGAAGAAGTGCATTTGCAGGGCACAGCCCAGAAAGGGCATCCGCTGGTTCCTGGACAGGAAATTGGCCAGCATGTTGGGGACAATAACCAATGTATAGCAAATCTCAACGGTGGACAGGTTTCGGAGGAAGAAATACATGGGGGTCTGCAGGCAGGAGTCAATGAGGGTGAGGAGCACAATAGTTGTGTGCCCCGCCAGGGTGACAAGATGCATGATTAGAAACAGTCCAAAAAAGAAGATTTGCAGTTCCGCCAGGTCCCCGAAGCCCAAGATAACAAACTCAGAGCTTAAGGTGTGGTTTTTCTGCAATCGGTTCATCCTACAGGCTGCCTTGTAGAACTGGGTTACAGGGTTTCGGTTTTGTTTTTGTTTTGTTTTTCCAGCAATTCTCCAAGTCATGAGAAACCCTGAAGCCCTTTCCAGGAATGGGAGTGCAGCCAGCTCTCGCAGCCCTCCAACCCTCTTTTCCAGGCTTAGCCCTGGGTTTCACTCCACCAGCTTTTCGAATTCTGCCCTCTGTTCACTGAAAATGAAGAACTGCTTATGGGATGCCACATCAGTTCACCTGTTGAATTATTATCAAAATGAACCCAGATGAGCAAATTCGAAACACGAAGTTGTTTTTCCCAGATGCTAAAGACAATCTTTCTGTCAGCGCTGTTCTATGGTTTCAAGACTTTTCTGGGGCGGGGGCAGGGGGCTGAGCTCGAGGTACTAAATAGGTTTAGACACAGTCACCAGGCTGTAGGGAATTGCTGTAGGGTGTGGACACTCCTGGCTTTGTGCGTCAGCCACTTTGTCCTTCCCCGACTACCACCTCCAAACTCCCAGGGTTCCAGCAGCCGACTGTGAGCAGGACGCTAGAGCACAGGACGCTAGAGCGCAGGACACTAGAGCGGAAGGGGCCCAACCCACCTCGGATCTGCTGCCTCTCTGGCATCCCCAGTCGATTGGGTGATTTATCTCTGAGCCCTGTAATTCTTTGTTTACTTCTCTGTCTACTGCAACAGCCTATGAGCTCCATGACGGCAGGCACAGTGTGTTAATGCGGCCTCTCAAACCACGGCTGGCACAGATTAGGAGTGTCAATAAATGTTTGTTGGCTGGCCTGAAGGTGGCTGATGGTTGTAATCCCAGCACTTTGGGAGGCTGAGGCAGAAGGATTGTTTGAGGCCATGAGTTCGAGAGCAGCCTGCACAACAGAGTGAGACCCCATCTCTACCAAAAAAAAATTGTTTTAAGTTAGCCGGGCATGGTGGCATGCGCCTGTGGTCCCAGCTACTGAGGAGGCTGAGGCAGGAGGATCATTTGAGCCCAGGGGGTGGAGGCTGCAGTGAGCTATGGTCGTACCACTGTACTACAGCCTGGGTGACAGAGCCAGACCCCATCTCTCAATAAATAAATAAATAAATAATATAAAAGAATAAGTGTTTGTTGAATGAATGTCTGTTTCTCATTTCTGCATTTTCTACAGTTAGTGTGGGGTCAGGCATAGAGTGAGAAGAGCAGAGGGCAAAGGGCGAGCCAGGTCGCCGAGTGGGAGCGACGGGGACAGAGTTAGGAGAGAGTCAGGGAGGGAATGGTCTCAGGACAACAGGGGCTCAAGCAGCCGGTGTGGGACCACACCCTTGGCTGGTCTGTTTCCCTGGAGTCTATCGGGGAGGCGTTTGTTTCCTCCTTCCCTTGGCAGGACCTGGCGTTTCGCCTGCCATTTCTCCCCGTGCGTCCCTCCATCCCAGCAATCTTAAAAGATTCTCGAGATTCAGCAAAGTAAGAATCAAGGAGAGTCCAGTGCCAGTGGAGCTGTCAACTACAGGAGCCATTTCTACTGGGACCACTGAGGCGCAAAGTGGGTTCAGCAAAAGCCGAAAACCCATTTTAATCGTGGTTTTGCTCAGCATAGGTGGTGACTGTGATTCCAGCTTTCCAGCCGCTTTCGCATTGCACTGAGGATTACTCGGTTGTTTCACTCACCTGAAGGGCACCTGGAGTCTTTGAGCCGGACAGGTCCCCAGAGGGCCACGTGCCCACTCCTCGCCTTAGAGCACAGGGTCAGGAAACCTTCTTCCCTGGATGACCCACCTCCTGCTCCTGCCCCCGCCCCTGGCTTCTGCCCCAGGTCCCCTGTCCGGACGGAGCCCAGCCCAGCTCGGGCTTCCCCTCTGGCATCTCCTCTCGCTATGGTCACAGGAGCCCAGGCTGGAAGGACGGGCAGAGGGCAGGGTGACCGGCCTCCCTCCAGACAGGGGTTCCCTCCAGAGAGGGCCCAGCCCCCTCCTGCGACCCAGCCCAGCCTCCCGCAGTCCCTCCATGGTCCCTGGCCGGCCCTCCCTGCGGGTAGGCGAGAACCTGCTTTCTGGGTTCATGTCTGTCTTCCTTGGACTCGTGCCCTTGCCTGTAGCTTTGCCACATCAAATCACGTCCACTCTTTTCTCCCATGACAGCGCTGCAGAGACGTGGGGCGTGCTTTGTTTCCTTTGGGCCCTTAACCTTGAAAACACTGAAAGACACAAAAAGGAAGGTAAAAGTCACACGTCGTGCAAACACTTGAAAAGTAAGACGTGAAAGTCAGAGTGAAGGTTCCTGCTTCTTCCGTCTTTCCCCACTCTCCAGAGAGAACCATTCTTAGCTGCCAGGGACATTTTCTTCCATGCTTGGTGCCATGCACGCAAACACGCACTCACACACTCGCACACACACGCACACACGGGTTCCCACACACGCACGCACACACACATACACACATGTGCATGTGCACAAACACCCCACTCACCCACTGCAAACATTCAATGGGATCATAGTCTACAAACTTCCCACCCTTATTGTAGTGATTTAATTTGTCACTTAACGAAATGTCTGGGAACGGTTTTCAGTCAGCACTTACTGGCTGACTTCATTCTTTGTAGCTGCTGCATTCCACAGTATGAATGCGCTCTAATTTAACTAATTGTAGACTAATATTAATAACAGAAAGTAATAACACACATAAGCAAAAATAAAATCTAACTAAAATAAATCATAATTTCATCAGACTTTGAGTACCTTGCTGTTGAAGTGGCTTCTGGCGTTTATTTTTTACCACAGCCCATGGCACCGAGTGCATCCTGGCATAGAGCATGGCATACCTGGCTTTTCTCACTCCCCTGAGCACTCCTGGAGAGGAGGCCTGGGGTGACCTGGGAGGGGCAGAAATCCGGAGAGCAGCCCTGTCTGGGAGACTCTTCCGTTGAGAACCGTCTGCTATCAGTGAGAATAGTCCATCCTCGGGTGAACAGTGGCGGGGCCCAGTGGCTTCCTGGAGCTCAGACGGTGGCTTTCCAGCCTGTCTGGACCACAGGGAGCAGCCCTCAGAAGGATTTGCTGGCAGCTCTTAGAAAGGGAGTGTCCTGGCCGGGCGCGGTGGCTCAAGCCTGTAATCCCAGCACTTTGGGAGGCCGAGACGGGCGGATCACGAGGTCAGGAGATCGAGACCATCCTGGCTAACACGGTGAAACCCCGTCTCTATTAAGAAATACAAAAAACTAGCCGGGCGCGGTAGCGGGCGTCTGTAGTCCCAGCTACTCGGGAGGCTGAGGCCGGAGAATGGCGGGAACCCGGGAGGCGGAGCTTGCAGTGAGCTGAGATCCGGCCACTGCACTCCAGCCCGGGCGACAGAGCGAGACTCCGTCTCAAAAAAAAAAAAAAAAAAAAAAAAAAAAAGAAAGGGAGTGTCCTTCGAGGAGTCGCCAAGGTCTGCAACTTGCCTTAAATAGCGGCGAAGGCGGGACTCGGGAAGTCCCAGGAGAGGCCAGGAAGGCGCTGGCCAGCCACCGTACTGGGACTCACCCACTGAGGGGAGTGACTTCCCCAGGTCACTCAGTTCCTCAGGTTCCCAGTGGAACCCAAATCCCGACCACTTGTGTCTTATGTGCCAACCCTAGAAATGGCATAGGTCTGGGCAATGTTGCTTCAGTCAGATCTGCTGAAAAGACAGCCCCCGCTGTGCAATTACCAGCGTGTGAATGGACCTCAGGCTGACTCCAGAGGCCAGAAATGCAGAGGGTTGGCTTGGGTGGAATCCCGTGCCCACGCGTTGCTAGAGAGACGCATAAAGTGGGCAACGGGGCTTGAGATTGGTGGCCTTTGAGACACTGCTCCCCCGCCCCCCCCCATACACACGCACACACACAAACTGCACTGGGATTCTGTGCTTCTCTGTAATAACTCGGAGGGGACATTCTTCGGGCTCTCACGGCCTCCACATTTAATCTGCAAAACCACAGTCATCAAAGTGAGTGAGTCATCTTCATGGAGTGAGGTGGGGAATCAGAGTCAGAGAACCCGAGAATGCTACCACTCAGCTGACCTAACCTTCCACCTAACCCCATCATCACCCCAGGTGAGTGTAGCCACATCCCAATGACTCCTAACTGGGGTGCAGCCCAACGTCCAGCCCGCACCACGGTCACCCTCTCAGTAGAGCAGGACCGAGGTCACCGCTGCCCAGCCCAGTCAGGGTGCTCCATTTTCCCCTGCCTGCCAGCCACAGCCACTCTAGGCTGCCAACCCCGCGTCTGCCACCACTGCCCTTTCCAGGTATACCAGTGCACAGGCCACTGCCACTGCCACGCCTCGGAAGCTTCCAGTCCCTGGAGGGCCAGCTCGGCTTCTTACTGGAAACGACAAAACAGGAAACAGGACCCCCAAACAGCCCTGTCTGAGCTTAGAATCACACACTCTCCCCCTCGAACCACTCCAGTAGCTTCTGCCTCTGCCTCCACCCCCAAAGGGGCTCCCAACATCGCACGGTGGCACGTTTCCAGCCCCTCCACCTTGCTCTTCCCCCTTCCTCCTCTCGGGCACCCGTCTCATCTCAGCCACAGTTGCTGAAACAGAGCTCTTCTGCTTATAATGGAGGCTCAGGCCATGGAAACCCTATTGTTCTCAGCACCCAGGGAACAGGCTTTGGGAGGTGCCCTACGAGGGATCTTGCCTTGCAAGTGGGAAGCATGCGGGACTGTTCCGGAGTTGCCGAGACTTCCTGAACTGAGCCGGCCAACAGCAGAAACCCAAGGACACTGTGAGAGACAGCTGGCCCAGAGGCCCAGGTGGCATTGACCTGTGCACTGGTATACCTGGAAAGGGCAGTGGTGGTGGACGTGGGGTTGGCAGTCTAGAGTGGCTGCGGCCGGCAGGCAGGGAATGACGGAGCGCCCTGAGAGTGCCTGCTCAGGGAGACCTTGGGGCACCTTCGGCAGGCAGCTTTCCGGCCAGGATTGCCTCGGCATAGGGCCCTGAGGGAGGGGTGGAAAGGGAAGAAGATTCCAATAGAAACTGAACATTTTGAAAGAAAGGCACTGCAAATGACCCCTCAGTAACTGTGGCTGTTACCTTTGCAAATTTCTAGACATCCTAAAGCAGCAATAGCTCAGGTACCACAGCTCTGAAAATTACCCAGACTTTCTGCACCTCCCTCAACTTAGATATCAGTTAGAGATCACCAATTCTGATAGGGTTTGGGACGACGTGGGACTGAGTTCTGGGAACATAATTCTACTGGGATGGGACACTGGCTTGTCTTCTACATTTGGTGGCTGTAAGGCTGGGGCTAGATATTCCTGTGCATCCTATGAACTCTTTAAAGGGGAAAGTGACAGTGAGTTGGCATTTAAATAACCCAACTGCCGAGGCACTGAATAAACAGCACCCATTCCTGTGGATGGCGGTTTAGACTGCAGACCTCTGGGCCCACAAGCCATCGAGAGCATCTAGCTGAGTGGGAGCAGAGAGGAGGTTGGAGAGAGTGATTGGGGACTTCAGTTTCTTCCAACATTAGCTCACAAGATCAAAAGACTTTGGGGGGCGGGGGCCTGGGGTGGGGGGCAGGGCTTTTCTCTAATGCCTTTGAGCTTCAGCTTGCCGGGAGATTTAATTTTTATTTCATCTTCTTTTTTTGAGAAAGGGTCTGGCTCTGTCAGCCAGGCCGGAGTGCACTGGCACGATCACAGCTCACTGCTGCTTCGACCTCCCAGGCTCCAGCGATCCTCCCACCTCAGCCTCCCAAGTAGCTGGGACTACAGGTGAACGCCCAGCTTGTTGGGAGAAAAGCTGAGTGTTGGGAGAGAAGCTGAGGCAGGGCTTCCATGTCTGACATAATGTAAAAGTCTTGGAACATGTCCGGGGTCCAGGGTCTAAAACCCCTTGTGGCCTTTGGAACACCAAGCTCTGTGCTAAAGGGTGGAAGGCTACCCTCACGCACCATAATCTAAGCCCAGGGCGTGGCTTGGATAGAATCCAGGGCTCATGGCTCTGGAATGTGTCTAGACTTGCTGGCTCCTTGCTCCTTGCTCTCCCAGAATCAATTGTATCTTGAGTTAAAAGAATCTGCTCTCCATTCTCTCAAGTAGCAGAGCATATGCTAAACCATCACAGCTGTAAATCACGTGCTTAATGCAGCAACGCTCCCTTTCAACCCCACATTCTCACCACCTGTTTCTTTGTTTGATCACCAATAAATTGTCTGGGCTTCCAGAGCTCAGGGTCTTCGCAGCCTCCATACACTCGTGATGGCCCCCTGGACCCACTTTCTCTCTCAAACTGTCTTTTCTCATTCCTTTGACTCTGCCAGACTTCGTCACCCCCACGACCTGGTGTTGAGTTCGATCACCCCAACACCGGCTAATTTATTTTTATTTTTATTTTTTGTAGAGACGGGGTCTCCCTATGTTGCCCAGGCTGACCAGGAGAATTTTGAACTTTATTGTCTCTGCAGGTAATTCTTCATGGGAGAGGGTTTACGTTTGGGACATGTGCTATGTTGGCCTGTCATTGTTAGAATATCTCATAGACACCATTTGACCTTGTTGCAGAACCTCTGATGAGATATGGTGGGCAACGATGGCCAGAAATAATTTGGGATGAGCAAACAGAGTAAGGGGTAAACTTTTGGCTGTGGGTACACCATAGACTTACTAGTTAAGCCCAATGGGTCAAGAGGTATGTATTTGACCATTTTCACACTGCTACTGTTGTAGGACTTTCTCCTCAGTTCAGCTAAAAACTGGGTTCTTGTCACATGACCAGGAAAGATTTGGCATGCAGACATTTTGAAGGGTGAGGGGTTATGGGATATATTGAGCGAAAAGGAAAAAGACTCTCAGCAAAGCCAGAGGGGCTCCTGTTAACAGGCCCCCATCTCACAGGTTGAATCCCAGGTTACCACACAGGAACAGGAGGGGCCAGGTTCCTCCCGCCTGGAAATGGCACGAACTTCCATGGCGCTACCCTGTTCTCCCAGTGCCCTAGCCGGTTGGAGCTTCTCTGGGACTCCTTTCTACTTGGCTGTTTCACTATGAAGAAATACCCAACACTGGGTAATTTATAAAGAAAGAGGAGTTCAATGGACCCACAGTTCCACATGGCTGGGGAGGCCTCACAATCACGGTGGAAGGCGAAGGACGAGCAAAGGCACGTCTTACATGGCGGCAGGCAAGAGAGCGTGTGCAGGGGAACTGCCCTCTGTAAAACCATCAGATCTCGTGAGACTTATTCACTACCGTGAGAACAGCATGGGAAAGACCCGCCCCCGTGATTCAATTACCTCCCACTGGGTCCCTCCCACGACCCATGGGGATTATGGGAGCTACAGTTCAAGATGAGATCTGGGAGGGGACACAGCCAAACCATATCGAGGTGCAAAAATTTGTGAAACATTAGGTGTGCATGCTGGGGCAGTAACTCTTCTCTCCCCCAGTCTCCTCCAGGAAGGAGACGCCCCATGGAGATGCAGTAAAATACCCAGTTGGTGGGTGGTACCCATAGGTCCACATTTCTAGATCAAGTGGTTAATTTGTCAAAAGTTCTCACTGTGGGAGATCTGGCCTCTTTTTCCTTTCCTTCCTGCCCAGTTTGGTGGCAGGCAGCAATCCTGGGGATGTGAGCCTGTTCTACAGACCCAAAACCTTCCTCCAGTGGGTCGCTCTAAGTCTAGACTAGGGGGCTTGTGAGGAATTAGCAAGCCCATTTGGCTCTCCTGACAAGCCCTATCCACCAAGGCTGCTTCCCCATCTGCTGGTACATTTGTGGAATTTCTCAGTTGGTTAGGAACCCTAGTAGGGAAGATGTGCTATTTATTGGCACCCCCCCACTCCCCCGATTGTCAACTTCAGTGCTAATGCTTGTAAATTGCTTAGGAATTCTGGTGCTAGATATGCAGGAATGCAATTCTGGTTGCCAGGAAGGTTGGTGGGGGGAGGCTCAGAATTCCTCTGGCTTCTTAACTACCACTTCTGGTTTTACGGTGAACTCTGGCCCCCCTCCGCTCACCATGGTGCTCCACGCCTGCCTGGAGGGGGTGAGGAAGCCACAGCTGCACCCACAGCCTCAACACTAAGCTCTGCTCAATGGAACCCTCTGCAAGTACCAGGTTGAGACGTGATGAAGCCATTTGGTTGATCACTTTTTTGTCTCACTTGAGCTTACTCATTACAGTCCATTTGTGTTTTGAAATGGTTAGCTACAGATTTATAGATGATTTTTATTATTATTACCTTGTTTTGTAGTGGACGCAACCACAAAGAATTCCATAGCTGCAATTGCCTGAAGGCACGTAAGTATTGGAATTCTGGGTCTGCCAGGTGCCCACTCACTTCCTTCCCTCAGATGCTAAGGCTCTGCAGATCTTGGAGCAGGTGCAGGAGGGATGATTTGGTTTGAGCCAGTCCAGATTTTGGAGTTCATGCGGATATCTTGTCACCACTTAGTTTTATTGTGGATGTTGCCCTCAGGTTTTGGTTTTGCTATCCTATTTCTCTCTCTCTCTCTCTCTCTCTCTCTCTCTCTCTCTTTCTCTCGGTTATGAATATACAAAAATGATGTTACAATCATTTATGTCACCTCAGAATCTAGAAATTGCATCACTTCTATATTGGAATAATTCGTAAGGATGTTTTAACTTTGATACAAGAAAACCATAAGCATTAGAACTTCTGGGTAAAATAGTGACCGGAGGGCAAAGATTTTTAAGTCCTCTCCCCAGAGTTACCCTGAAATGACAAATGAAACAAATGAAATATAAACTGTAAGGGGAAGCCAGTTCATCAGCTAACTAGGAAACAGCAGCAGCCCCTCACCAGGAACTGAGGAATTTCAATCTCTCTCTCTCTCTCTCTCCCCTCTCTCTCTCTCTCTCTCTCTCTCTGTCTCTCTCTCGTAGTTCCAATCTATCATGGATTGGTATTTTTGTAAAAACAATAACATTTATCATACGATTAACTGAAAAAGGATCCCAAATCCAAGCCCATCTACTTTATTGTTAGTGTCAACAGACACTCTGATTCAACAGATTTACTCCGCCTGCCTATACACTCAACTCCTGTACTTATTACAGGCTGGAAGCAGTTTCTGGATCACCGTCCACTTGCAGACTGTATTCATTTATTTAGAGCTGTCAGAACAAAATACCACAAACTGCACGGCTTAAAATGACAAAAATGGATTTTCTTGCAGGTTCTGGCGTCCACTAGTCCGAAATCAAGGTGTTGGCAGGGCCGCGCTCCCTCCAAAGAGGCTCCCAGGGAAAAATCGTTGCTGGTCTCTCCTAGCTTCTGGTGGCTGGTGGCATTCCTTGATGTTCTGTGGCTTTTAGACGCTTGGACACATCACTCCAATCTCCATCTCTGTCATCATATGACCTTGTTCCCGTATGCGTCTGTTTCCAAATTTTCCCCTTTTTAATTAAGATACGAGTCCTATTGGATTAGGGCCCACCGTAAGGACTTCATCTTAACTTGGTTACATCTGCAAAGACCCTATTTCCAAATAAGGTTGCATCGACAGGTCCTGGGTTGACATGACTTTTGGGGGATACAGTTCAACCCGCTACACAGAGCATCCTCGTTTTGTGAACTTCACTTTCTGTGGCTCTCATGGAGAGGGTGCAAGACTAATTTAAAGGCAGGGGCAGCCTGTGGCTCCCTGCCTGTGAAAACACAGCGTCTTGGCGAATCACACCCACTAACTGAGAGGGGCCTGGGTTGGAAGCAAGGTTGAGTTCTGTAGCAGCTGGAGGAAGGAGAAACATCTGGCCCCACCAGCACCCCTGGAAGTCCAGCTTTCTGAGAAGTCCACAGGAGTCTCTACTCCTGCCTTATACTGGTTACATGTGGCAGCACCGTGGAAAGGGCTGGCCACTGCCATGATCTGGCTTTCTGAGGGGGAATGTGCTGGGTCAGGGGGCACGGCCCCACCTCTCTGCTGCCATTGTCTTGGGCTCTTCACATTTTACCAGATCTCTTAGCTGGAAAGTAGAACCACAGAGAGTCTAGACTGTTTCCCTCTCTCTTCATCCTGCCCGAAAGATTGGAACACAGTGTGTCTGATGGAGCCTCCTTAACTCCCAATTTTGGTAGACAGAGACCTTCCTCTGTAAAGATGAGTGTCTTAGTCCATCTGTGTTGCTCCAAAGGAATAGCTGAGGCTGGGTCATGGATAAAGAAAAGAGGTTTATTTGGCTCAGGTTTCTGCAGACTGTACAGAAAGCATGGTGGTGGCGTCTGCTCTGCTCCTGGGGAGGGCCTCGGGCTGCTTCTACCCATTGTGAAAAGCGAAGGGAAGGTGGCATGTGCAGAGGTCACAGGACAAGGAAGCAAGAGAGGGGAGGTGCCAGGCTCTTTTTAAGAACCAGATATTCTGGGAACTAAGAGAGGGAGAGCTCACTTGCCACCATGAGGGCAGCCCCAAGCCCTTTGTGAGGGATCCGCCCCCCTGAGCAGAACACCTCCCACCAGGCCCCACCTCCGACATTGGAGATCAATTTCAACATGAGGTTTGGAGGACAAAAACATCCAAACTGTAGTAATGATCAAGCAGATGTGGCAGCTGGGATTCTGTGGGTCAAAAGAAGCAGAAAGCAACTCCACCAAGGTCAGGAAAGCATGGGACCTTCTAATGTGAATACCAGGTTTATGGGATGCGGGGTGGTTGTCTCTCAGAAGCCCAGGACAGGACTGCAGCTGAGTCTCAGGAACAAACTGAAGCCAGAGACTCAGGCACCATCAAGACTTCCTCCCTCCCTGTGTCTTTCAGCCCTGTGGATCTGCTCCTTTCTTCCTTTTCTCTGAAGACAAATGTCTTCTGCACCTTTTCCCAGGATGACCGCAGCCAGCTCCCAAATTTACAGGTGTATTAGGCCATTCTCGCACTGCTATAAAGAAATGCCTGAGGCCGGGTCATTGATAAGAAAAGAGGTTGAATGGGCTCATGGTTCTGCAGGCTGTACAGGAAGCATAGTAGCATCTGTTTCTGGTGAGGCCTCAGGAAGCTTCCAGTCATGGCAGAGGGCAAAGGTGGAGCTGGACCATCACATGGCTGGGGCAGGAGCAAGGGGGTAGGGAGTTGCCAGATCTCGTGTGAACTCAGAGAAAGAGCTCGCTCATCACCAAGGGGATGGCCCAAGCCATTCTTGAGGGATCTGCTTCCATGACCCAAACACCTCCCACCAGGCCCCACCGCTGACACTGGGGATCACATTTCAACATGAGATGTGGAGGGGACGAATATCCAAACTCTATCCCCAGGTGACAGTCAAGGTGTGGAGTAACTTGAAAACCCTCCTGCTCTAAAACATCATCAGGACTATCTCTCTGAGTCTCCCATATCCACTAAGAAGGAGCCAGAAGGGCCTT
Source organism: Theropithecus gelada (assembly GCF_003255815.1). Classification (NCBI taxonomy): domain Eukaryota; kingdom Metazoa; phylum Chordata; class Mammalia; order Primates; family Cercopithecidae; genus Theropithecus; species Theropithecus gelada. The sequence goes on along the minus strand of NC_037689.1, from coordinate 153,375,787 downwards.
CTGGATGTGGTCTGCGTTGCAGTGTTGGCCGACGAGACAGATAGGAGGGGATGATGGGAATATGGATGTTAGCCAGTTCGAGCAAAGTACCGGCTCATGTACATGACAATGATCTCCAGATGCAGTAGCTCCGTGGGGACCTTGGCCTGTCTGGCTCTCTTCTTGCCCTTCCCCTGTGGTGAAAGCTGGCTCAATGACACCACACCGTCATGCCAGGTCACCAAAAGGAGACACAAGAAGAAAGGGACATGGCATGGAAAGCCAGTCTAAGGGTAAGGAAACGACTTCCTCAGGATTGACCGGCAAACATGTAGCACCTTTCTTCTGCTGACTCTTTCCGTGTTTCTCTCTAGCCCATGAGCTCTCCAGTCTGGGACAAGCATGTGTTGAGTGGCGGCAGCTGGGTCCCTAGTGTTCCCAGGAGTTTCTGCAATTGGGCACGTCGCTAGAGCCTGGCCCTAGTGTCTGCTGCTTCATGGATGCTAAATAAATGGTGGTTGAATGAACACATATGAAAGCCAATGTGCTAATATGGCTGTGGGGTGGAAGGATGGTGTCTTTCAGATGTGAGCATGTATCTCCAGGAAAGGCTTTCCAAACAGGACAGACACTGAGCACGGGTTTGGGAGAGAGGACAAGTGTATTAGTCTGTTCTCATGCTGCTAATAAAGACATACCCAAGACTGGGTAATTTACAACGGAAGGAGATTTAATGGACTCACAGTTCCACATGGCTGGGAGGTCTCACAATCATGGCAGAAGGCAAAGGATGAGCAAAGGCACGTCTTACATGGCGGCAGTCAAGAGAGCGTGTGCAGGGGAACTCCCCTTCATGAAACCGTCAGATCTCCTGAGACTTATTCACTGTCACGAGAACAGCACGGGAAACATCCGTCCTCATGATTCAGTTACCTCCTACCAGGTCCCTCCCATGACACGTGGGAATTATGGGAGCTACACTTCAAGATCAGATGTGGGTGGGGACACAGCCAAACCACATCACCAAGTTTTGCCAAAGCTTCCTTCAGGTTCCCTGCAGCTCAGGCTGTTCCACAGTCCTGACTTGCTCTCTGCAGTGCACAGGGTGAGACCCCAGGAAACCCCTCAATTAAAACACAGGACAAGGTGCTCAGTATGCCTGCCTGTTCTTTCTCTTCCTTCAGTACTTTCTGCTCTGGCCAGAGGAGATTCCCCGGCCATCTGGACTCTCCTTCCCCTACCCTTATCTTACATCACTGCCAACTTGCCCTCCAATATACACTGTCATCAACAGCCTATGACAGTGTTGCTAGCCTCACATCCTTGCCGAACTGATGGGAATTATTTAAATTTTCGCCAATCAGACGGAAAAACAAATCATTGTTTTAATTTTTCTTTAAAAACGAAAGAAGGAGGCTGGGCGGGGGGGTCTTACGCCTGTAATCCCAGCATTTTGGGAGACCAAGGCGGGGGGACCATTTGACATCAAGAGTTTGAGACCAGCCTGGCCAACATGATGAAACCCCGTCTCCACTAAAAATACAAAACTTAGCCGGGTGTGGTGGCGCGCACCTGTAATCCCAGCTACTCGAGAGGCTGAGACAGGAGAATCGCTTGAACCTAGGAGGCGGAGGTTGCAGTGAGCTGAGGTTGCACCAGTGTACTCTGGCCTGGGTGACAGAGCGAGACTCTGTCTCAAGAAGAAGAAGAAAAAAAAAACTGAAGAAGGAAATGAAAATTATTTAAAAATTGGTGAAACTGAGCATCTTTTCATGTGCTTATTTGCTTTTGTATTTCTTTTCTTGTGAGCTCCTTATTCATATTTTAGCCCATTTCTAAAATCGGGTTGTTTGTCTTGTCCTAAAATTCTCTGTTAACAAAGTTGGCTTCATCAGACTGCTGTGAATATTTTCTCGTTTGAGCGTCCTGAAAACACTTCTGAGCTAAGAAACCACAGAGAAGAAAAGCCATAAAAACGATAAAGTGGCTGCATAAAATTAAAAGTGTATGGGTAGCAAAAGACAAATGAGAAACTATTCACAACAAGTTAGAGGTAGGGATCCGCCTTTGTGTGTTCCAAATGGAGAGCCAGTTGCCCGAAACGCCATTTATTCAATGCTGCCTCTATCATTTCTGAAATTTAAATTTCTCCTTTATTATATCACCAAATTCCCACGTGGATTAAACCCATCTATGTCTGGACTCTTAAATCTGTTTCACTGACCAGCCTTCCTGTTTCTTCTTCAACACCAAACTGCTTTTGTTCCGTGCATCTAGCTGTGTAATTCCTGTTCCCCAGGAGTTATTCCACCTGAGTACATTCAATGTCCCTGGGAGACGTGCTGGGGCTGTCTCAGGCCCATCTCCACTTCTGCACAGAATGGGAGACAAAGTAGCCGGACCCGCCTACGCTGCCAATGCTCTCTGTGTTGTTGCTAACCACAGAATACCCCGGTATGTGCTGATACAGGACCGTTGTTTTCCAGTGTAGATGCTCCGAGAGCCATAGGGTGAGGCCTCACTAGTGGGAGTGGGGGAGTGTCGTGCTTCTTTTCTGAATGGATGCCTGCACTTAGGAACTAGGTATCCGCATGTTCTCTCTGTTATTCCTCCAAACAACGAAGTGAGCTAGCTGCTATTATTCGCTGCACGTGAAAGAGGAAACATCTAAAGCTGAGAGAGAGAGGCTGAATATCCTAGCTCGCCCTAAATCACACATCCAGGAAGGGGTGGAGTTGAGCTTGACCTCTGGCCATCTGTCTGGCTCCAGCTTAAGTCCCTCCCTCAGTCAAGTCTTGCCCTCAGTTTTCCTTCTAAGCAGGCTGATTCTAAATGTAAGCATCCTAAGCTGACTTAATTCTGATGCTGAATTCTTAATGTCCACTCCAAGTGTTAGCCTTCCTCACAGCTGCCAGCACAGACCTGGCATAGAAGCGGCACCGGGAAAATGATGGCAGTCCATCCCATAATTCTTATGTTTTGACATGAGAGTCACTGTTTCCCAAAAGGAACCGTGAACTCCCATGGTCGTCTTCGGTTTTGGACAAGGAGTGCAGAAATCCCATGCATTGGGCTGTGAGGTTGCAGCAGGGACTTGTTATTTGTCGTCATTCGTTGGCTCAAAGAGTCAGTCTGTTTGCTCCACCAGGGACGACACTTACAATCGTGGCTGCCCGCAGAGGGTACCCACAACTTCAGCAATAGGGTTGGCAGACACCTCTAAGTGATTCCCTCGAGCCTCTCTAGCCAAGGTCCTTTTGTATTTCCTAAGACTCGGCTTAATCAGGTCAGCGGAGTTAACCCCCAAGTCAGCCCAACTTCAGGCTGAAAAGTCTGGATTGCTTTACTGAGCCACTCTGTGATCCACGTGACTCTGGAAAGTGGGTCTCTCTTCCTGGAGTGTCTCTCTTCCTAGAGTCTAGCTGAACATGTGCCAGCTGCGGCTTGGCCTCTGTCTGTCCCTAGCAAGAGGACCGGACTTTCACATTACCTATCCTGGCTTCACTGCAGCCCCGAATCATCGGCCATGGGTCGACCGTGGAGGGCTGCAGGGTCACTTGGATTCAGGTGACTTTCTTGGCACAGCCCTGACCTCTGGCATCTTTGGCAATCTTGTACCTAAAGAGCTGTCCCTTGTGTCTGTCCCAGCTGGACCTCAGAATCTGGGTGCCAACTAGTTAGTTAGGAAATGTTGATAGTTATGGAAAAAGAGTGACATTTAGTCCACACCCCTGGGAAAGAAGAAGTACTCGGCTCTGTCCACATGCTCACTTTCTACTGCACTGCCTGCATCATCCACATGATGTCCCCAGAAGAGAAGAGTCAGTCCACTCACTCAGGCACATCTGCCTGAGGTCAGAGTTGGCCCTGATGTCAACAGGAAGAGACCGCTTCCCAGAATGACTAGCCCATCCCGTGCTCTAGAACATGGCGGAAGTCTTTCAGTGGGAGCTCGCCGGGGAGCAAGCCCCGTCAACAGCCTTGGCGTGGTTGTGTGGTCTCAGTGCCTGCTCTTCAAAGCCAGGTATGCACACTGCTGAGGGCAAACAAGGTCCCTCCAAAGAATACCCAGGCACGGATAGTTTTCAACGATGAATATTTATAGTAAGCCAGAGATCATATCTTTGCAACTGATGAAACTTATGAAAAATTCCAGAAGCTAGGTTTAAAACGTGGGGTGTGTGTGTGTGTGTGTGTGCGCGCGCGTGTGTGCGTGTGTGTTACTCCTTCCTGCTTTCAGATGCAAATTGAAAACCACCAGGGAATAGTTAAGCTCTATTCCATCCAGTGGTTCTCAAACTTTAGAGGCGTCCGCATCAGCTGCAGGACTTGTTCAAACACAGATTTCTGAGCTCCACTCTCAGAGTCTCTGACTCAGTAGGTCTGGGATGGGACCTGAGGATCCATATTGCATTTGCCCGTTCTCACTCTGCTGTGAAGAAGTACCTGACGTTGGGTAATTTATAAAGAAAAGATCTTTATTTGACTCACAGTTCTGCACGGCTGGGGAGGCCTCAGGAAACTTACAATCACGGCGGAAGGCATCTCTTCACAGGGCCAGCAGGAGACAGAATGAGTGTGAGCAGGGAAAATGCCAGACGCTTATGAAAACCATCAGATCTGGTGAGACTCACTCATTATCACGAGAATAGCACGGGGGAAACTGCCCCCACGATTCAATTACCTCCACCTGGTCCCGCCCTTGACACATGGGGATTATGGGGATTACAATCCAAGGTGAGACTGGGGTGGGGACACAGAGCCAAACCATATCACATATCTTTAACAAGTCCCAGAGGAAGCTGAGGCCGCTTGTCCACAGGCCCCACTTGGAGAGCCCCTGGTCTAAGCACACGCATCTGTCTGTGGTAACTGATGAGCCACTCATCAGTAGAGCCACTCATGAGCCAAGCGAGTCCTTTCCTCTCTGGTGCCTCCCTCTGTCTCACCCTCCTCATCCTATATTGGAATAGTCAGATTCTTACCCCACAGATGGTGAGCAGGAACTGGGGCATTCACCTTTGCGTCTCCTCGCACCTCTCCTCCACTCCTTGACTGGCTAGTTCCTACTCATTCTTTGTGTGTCAGCAGAGATGTCACCTCGTCCCTGATCAGAACTGGTTAGGCACCCTTCTTGGGTGCTCTCCGTAGGACCTTGAGCCTACCCCGACATATGACATATCACATAAGAATTAATTGTCTGTTCTTCCGTGTCCCTCCCATCAGACTGTGAACTCCCTGAGGGCAGGGACTCTGTGCAGGAGGTTGCTCGTAGTGAGACTTGGAGTGAGGTAATGAGTGCCCCAAAACTTACGAATAGAGAAGAAGGGATGGCTATACGGGGTATTGCAAAGGAAGAGTCTTCCCAGCACCCGCTCCACAGTGTGTGTGTGTAAATGCCTATTCAATTAAATGAACACATTAACAGAGCTGGTTGACTGATGACATAGGGAGAGTAAGACGGAGAAGGGATCCAACATTCAGGGAGCCCCTCATATGTGCCAGACACTGGTGGAGACGGCAAAGTCGAAAACGGCATTGGCTCCAAAAGGAACAGGACCAGATAACGAGCTCGATGTCGATCAAGTGGTATTTAAGGAGACGGCAAATGCACAAATGGAGGTACATACCTGGATAAATGGCACGGAAGGTCTGTGGATCAGTCGTAGCACAGTGGCTGGGAGCATAGACACGGGAGTCAGACACATGTCTGGGGCCGGCTTTGTCTTCTCCAGCAAGCCCCCACCAAGATGTCAGATCCCATCTTCCTGGTGCAAGGGAGGTTAATCCCTTGAAGGTTAATCCCTAGAAGGCTCGCATGGCTTTTAGGGAGCCCATCTACAAAAAGAGGTGGCTTTTTGTAGCAGTGACCCCAAGGCTAAATCCTGTCATCTATGCCCCGAGAAATAAGATTGTGCAAGCTGCTCTCCGGAGAGTAACTTGTGGGGCCAAGTCTTGATGCCCTGAGCATGTGACACCATGGTGGGTGATAGGACAGACCTATCCTAGACCTTGCCGGCAGGAGGGCTAGCGTCCTCTGCTGCAGAAAGAAATCGACAACCTCAAGGATCAACTTGGTAGGCTGGGAGGGGGGAAGACCAGTGTATATTAGTGCGGAACCTGAGGTGGTGTGGAGCTGGGGCTGGGGGTGTAACTGGCCACTCAGGGACCACCATTCCTGTGGGAGGGAGACTCTGGCAGGTCTGGCCCTGGAGGCGTCTGTGTATTTACATGACCCATCCACCTGTCCAACCTATCTAATCTATTTGTTGATTTTAATTTTGACTTTTAATTTTTATGAGTACATAGTAGGTGGATACATTTTTCGGGTGCCTGAAATATTTTGATATGGGCATGCAATGTGTAATCATCGCATCAGGACAAATGGGGTTAGCCAATCTGCTTAGCTAATCTACCTGTGCATCCGTCTGTCCGTCCATCCATCCATCCATCCACCCACCCACCCACCTTTAGGTAGAAATAGATCGTTTGAACCACACGTAAACTTTGCCAACAAGTCCCAGAGACCTGATTTTAGCACATTTGCTGCACACTGCACTTGCTTTTTCTAACTGCTGCTTGGTGGGGAGTGTCCATATTTTAACAGGCTCTGAGAGATTCTGATATGTACCAAAGTTTGAGCACGACTCATACATGGTGACCTTATTTAGAAAACATATCTGCCTGTATCTGGGGTGACAGGTGGGTGGGTCATTCCTGGGGCTGGACACCACCAGGTATGGATGGGGTGTTCATGTTGCCAGGTTGAGCCTGTCCCAGGGGGTGAGGGGAAGGCGTCTGTCTCCCTGTGCCTGGAATGCTTAGTTATGCCTCTCTCTGTTTCAGTGGCCACACAGTGCCTCATTGAGAAATTCCAGATCCTTTGAAGTGAATGGTGTACATTCTGTACCCTTTCCCAAGGTCTTGGCCATGTGGGACGGCTGGGGCCTGGCTCCGATGGGAGGCTTCAGTCTGACTCTACTCTCTGTGACAGGTTGAACACAGCATCTGCATACACAGAAGCAGCAGGTCCCCTTAGAGTCAAGGAGCTATGGCGACGCTAGTTCCCCCTGTTCTGCCTGCGTCTCGTCGGAAAGCCCTGCCCTGCTGCCCTGCCAATGCTTCCTCTCTTCCTGAAGTTTAGCATGGCTTTCCTCCCCCCGTTCATTGCAGTCTTAACTTAAAGTACTTCTCAGAGTATGTGGTCTGCCTTTACTCCATCAGGTCAGCCTGGGCTACCCTCTGAGCAGGAGCCCTCCAGTCTGCTGGCCATAGTGACCTGGGTCTGGGGACCCTGTGATTCTGCCCTTCCGTGCACGATGCTGTCCTTCCCTCATCTCTTCTTTCTGTGGTCTCGTCGTTCTCATCCGTCACCGTTATCCTCCCAACCCCTCGGCAGGAGCAAATTAGCCCCTTCCAGAGCTCACGCCCCACTTCCCGCTCCTCCTTGGGACCTTCCTGGCTCTCCCCTCTCTTCTCTGCCGCGACAACACCTCATATCTTTCCCCTGGCTTGATGTCGGTCAACCTCTCCTGCGTGGTTATTTCAGCAGGAATTAGACAGCACAGGTGACCTAATCTTCCTTCTACTCAGGCCTGCTTCTCTTTCTAGGCTTCTTATCTCCCATCAGGTTTATGAAGAACTCCACCAGAACCTGTGCATTGTCCTCTCCTCCTTCACCATCACCTGCCACTTCTCCTTAGTTTCAGTAGAGGGGCAGAGGCAGAAGTCACAGCACGGTGGCTTATGAATCAAAAGGGAGGGATGTGAATGTCTTCTGGTGACTCTGGCCCAACTTGGGGGAGTCTGTTCACTGGCAGTTAGAAGTGGATGGCCAAGGGCTCAGGGGTTTCACATCCTCCGTGTCCCAGCCACTGTTTCCACTGCCAGTCTGGGCCCAGGCCTCACCCTGGCCACCTGTCAAGGCCCCATGTCACCCCAGACTGCCCCAGGCATGGAACGGGTGCTGCCCACTGCCTCTGGCACCTGCGGGCCTGGGCCCACACATCTGCATGCTGACACCGGCGTATCTCCTCTGCCCTTGCACATGCTCTGTTGTCCCAAGGGACTTCACCTACATAACACAAGTTCAAATATAAAATGATGAGGAATTTCAGAGGCCACAGAAGAGCACTGGACCAAGAGTGAGGTCCTTTTGAGAGCAGGGCCCCATGCAGAGGTCCCGTGTGCAGGACCCTGGCCCTGGTCACATGGAATCATATCTAATGACGAGGGAGCCTGGGTATAAGTCCCCAGCTAGATGGTAATGTGCACGGGTAAAACTCGAGCTTTATTTCAAAAAGGAAAAAGGTGAGACTCATTACTGGAGGGTAACTTGAAGTCAGCCAGAAGGGGAAGATGGGAGACACACCGCAGTCTCTGGTTCGCAGCAATGGAACAAATCCCTCTGGGCAGGGATAACATGAGGGCTTTCCTCCAGCAGTGGAGCAAAGTCCTTGGTTATTCCATCAGGCAGCCCTTGGGTCTGTCATCCGGGAAAGAACCCCTTGTCCTCACATTGCCTTCTGTGGCCACTGGCTCTGCCTTCTGGTGGTCTCTCCTTATCCATCTGTCCCCCTGGGCCACACCTGATGTGAGCATTGGGGAGTATGGCCTTCTTGGAGGTCATGCAGTGATTCAGCTCGAATGTTTGATCCCACTAAATCTCATGTTGAATTGTAATCCCCAGTGTTTGAGGTGGGGCCTGGTGGGAGGTGATTTTGGGTCATGGGGATGAATCCCTCATGAATGGGGCTTGGGCTGTCTCCTTCCTGATGCGTGAGCTCTCAGTCTGAGTTCACACGAGATCTGGTCTTTAAAAGTGTGTGGCAGCCGGGCACAGTGGCTCACGCCTGTCATCCCAGCACTTTGGGAGTCCAAGGTGGGTGGATCGCTTGAGCCCAGGAGTTTGAGACTAGCCTGGGCATCATGGCGAAACCCCGTCTCAACAAAAAACACAAAAGTTAGCTGGGCGTGGTGACACACACCTCTGGTCTCAACAACTCTGGATGCAGAGGTGGGAGGAATTCTTGAGCCAGGGAGGTTGAGGCTGCACTGAACCGTGATCACACCACTGTGTTCCAGCCTGAGCGACAGAGTGAGACCCTGTCTCAAAGAAATGAACAAATAAATAAAAGTGTGTGGCACGTCCTCCCCCACTGTCTCTCTCTCTCTTCTCTCTTTCTCTCTCTCTCTCTCTCTCTCTCTCCTTCCCTCCCTCCCTCCTGTTTTCACCATGTGAAGTGCCAGCTCGATTTTGGGTCATGGGGGTGAATCCCTCATGAATGGGGCTTGGGCTGTCTCACTTCTGAAGTGCTGATCTTAACTACTTGACTGGCTCCTAAAGTCTGTATCGCCTCCTCAGGATTCCAGGGCACCTGCGCAAATGGCTGCAGTTGGAGCTTTAGAAGTAGTTAGCTTTCTCAGCCTGTAAGGTTCCAAATGTTCAGGTTCTCATTCAACAAAGACTTCAGGTCTCAGGAGGAGGAAAGCAACGCTCTCAGAAGTGCATCCCCTCCCAGCTCTGGCTTGCAGACTCCTAGCTCTAGTCCAAGTTCATCTTCCTCTTGTAGGACTCTTGTGGAAGTGACAAGAAGCCTCGGACACATCTCCAACAGTTCGGTTCTTTCTACCATTTCCCCCAACACTTGGCACGGTCAGTCTTTCTCATGTTAGCCCTTCTACTAAGTATGCGATGGCATCTCACTGTGGCAAGTATGATGTGGTGATATCTCAGTCTCACTGTCCATTTTCCTGATGCTAAAGGATGCCGGTTCTGGCGTAGCTGAGGATGAAGGTTGGCTACTATCAACTGGCCGAGTCATTGTGTCTACAGTGCTGGTGAGGGGGCGTGACACACACCAGCTTTGGCATCAACAGGTGCTGGGCTGGTAGCAGAACCAGCAGGGTAGGGCCTAGGGCTCCTCCAGACCAGTTGCCACTTTCTCTTGGGCTGGAGAGAAGGCTTAGGGGACAGGCAAAAGGGAGGCACTGAATTGGGAGTGGGGTCTGGCCCGCTTCTTTCCGCTGGCACCTAGATAGATCTCTTCACACTCAGCTTGAGTATCTGCCACTTGGCCCTCCAGGGAACCGGATAGCCCGTGCCGAGCCACAGCCTGTGGTGTACACGTTTACAGCAGCGTCATCGTGTGCAAGGGTTGTGTTCACGCTTCTCTCCTTCCCCGCCCTGGTGACCAGCGGCCCCATGCCTCCTGGGACAGCGCCCCGGTGCTGGCCTTCCCGCATAAGTCGGAACTTGCCTGGATGTCTCAGCTGCCAGAAACCCCAACTGGACAGTCTCTGTCAAACGTATTCAGGGAGACAGCAGTCAGCTGTGTTCTCCCTCCAAGCGATTAGCGTTTGAGACAGGGGCAAAGTCTTAGCCTGGGTACTCGATCACAGCTTCTCAAGTGAGAGTATTATTATGTATTGCATCATACAAACTTATGACACCAGGTTAGTATTTTTGGAATTTGTAAGTCTATGTTGTTCCTCATAATTCACTATTACTCCTATTTGGTTTTAAAACTATTTTCCATATATTAAAAAGCAACATTGAACTAAGGCTGTGGTATTCAAAAGGATCCCTGGTTTTCAACAAACGAACTCTTATAAAGAATTCTGCCATGAAAAGGAAACAGTATCTCAATATGTAAAAGTTTTGTTCAGCAAGATTCAATAATTTTCGAGTCAGAAAATGTGAAGAGTAAATTTTTTCAAAGGTTCAAAGGAAAAAGCAACCTGTGCAAGCTCCATTAAACCTGTCTTTGCACACACCTCCTGAGCACTTTGAAACTGCTAACAGTTTTAAAGTTTGACTGAAAGTGGCAGTACTTAAAGGCTTCAGGAATCTTTTTTTTTTTTTTTTTTTTTTCAAGAAATGTACCGATAGCCATTTCAGACAGCCACCTGGGATGCTTTCTATTACATACAGCAAAATCTGATTCACGAACAAGAAATTTCTCACAATACAAAAAGATAAATGATAATTAAAATATCTCCTTTATCACACAACCAATCCATATAATCCAATCCCTCCTAAAGTGTTTAAAACAATTAGGAATGGAGACGCATTGTTTTGCATAAAACCTTTCCTCTTCATAAAACCCAGGGGTGAAAGATTATCATTCATGTAATAAAACCACAATTATTTCCATTTTGGTATTAAATTGTAGCTATACATTTACAAAACTTTATAAAGAAATGTGGCCGGGCGCGGTGGCTCAAGCCTGTAATCCCAGCACTTTGGGAGGCCGAGGTGGGCGGATCACTGGAGGTCAGGAGTTCCAGACCAGCCTAGCCAACATGGTGAAACCCCGTGTCTACTAAAATACAAAAATCAGCTGGGCTTGGTGACGGGTGCCTGTAATCCCAGCTACTCGGGAGGCCGGGGCAGGAGAATCGCTAGAACCTGGGAGGCGGAGGTTGCATTGAGTTGAGATCCCACCGCTGCACTCCAGCGTGGGCGACAGGGCGACACTTCCTCTCAAAAAAAAAAAAAAAAAAAAAAAATTAATAAAAAGAAAAATGGGCAAATGATCTGAACGGGCATTTCTCAAAAAGAGACATACATATGGCCAACAAATAAATGAAAACGTGGCTACCATCAAACATCAGCAGGGAAGTGACAATCAAACCACAATAAGGTATCACCTCACCCCAGTTAGGATGACCAGTATCAAGAAGACTAGAGATAACAAATGCTGAGAAAGATGCAAAGGAAAGGGAACTGTTACATACTGCTCATGGGATTGTAAAGTAGTACAGCCACTGTGGAGAACGGTATGGAGGTTCCTCAAAACTCTAAACATAGAACGACCCTACGGTCCAGCAATCCCACTACTGGGAATTTATCCAGAGAAAAGGAAATCAATGTATTGAAGAGACAGCTGCACCCCTGTGTTTATTGCAGCATTATTCACAATAGCCAAGGATTGGAATCAACACAAGGGTCCAACCACAAGTGAATGGATAAAGAATATGTGGTGTATATACACAATGGAATACTATTGGCCATGAAAAGAATGAAATCTTGTCATTTGTGACAACATAGATGGAACTGAAGGACATTTTGTTAAGTGAAGTAAGCCAGGAACAGAATGTTAAACTCTGCATGTTCTCGTTCATATGCAGAAGCTAAAAAGAGTTGGTCTTACGGAGGTAAAACGGAAGATACTAGAGGCTGGGATGGGGAGGGGAAGGAAGGGATATGGAGACATTTGTTAAAGGATACAACATTATAGCTAGATAGGAGGAATAAGTTCTAGTGTTCTATACCATTGTAGAATGGCTAGAGTTAACAATAATCTATTATATAGTTTCAAACAGCTAGAATGAGGATATTGAATATTCCCAACACAAAGAAATGATAAATGTTTGAGATGATGGATATGCTAATTACGTTGATCTGTTCACTCTACATTATATGTATCAAAACTTCACTATGTACCCAATACATATGTAGAACTGGTATGTGTCAATTAAAGAAATAAAAGCTATAAAAACCCATCTCAATGTATATGGTAAATACATACAATTTTACATGCCAATTTTAAAAACAAATAAATTTGAAACATCTAAATTTCTAATAGAAAAGAAATAATAAAGATAAGAGCAGAAATTTAAAACTGTAAAATGAACAAACAATAGAGAAAAATCCACGAACCTGAATGCTTTTTGAAATACCAATAAAACTGAAAAAAGAATAACCAGGAAATATTAGGAACAATATTTGGAAATAAATTTGCCAATTTCGATGAAATGGACAAATTCCTTGAATGACTCAGATAACCAAAACTTGCTCAAGAGAAGTAGAAAACCTGAATAGCCTTCGATCTATGAAAGACATTTCGTATCCTAGGCTCACTCCTGTAATCCCAGTACTTTGGGAGGCCAAGGTGGGAGGATTGCTTGAGGCCAGGAGTTCAAGGCTACAGTGAGCTATAATCCCTCATAGCCTAGACAACAAAGTGAGATCTCATCTTTAAAAAAAAAGTATTTTATTGTTTTTCCTCTGACTCTGTAGATAAAACAGTTTCACGGGAGGGAAAACGAACGAGCAACACGGAAAACTATAGAGAAGAATGTAACTGTCACCCACAGCCACATGAGAGGACTGTCAGGACCCTGGTGGCCCTGCCGCCTGCAATTGCCTCTGCATATGCAGTCACACACACACACACACACACACACACACAGTCATACGGAGAGTGCATAGCACACATGTATGCTGCATGACCCAGACACATTCATCATTGTCATGTCCCCAACCTGAGTCTCATTTTGACAGCCATGTACCTCCCCACGCTGTTCCCCCATGCTATATGCTAATGCTAGAAAACGAGGTGGGAGGATCACCTGAGGCCTCGCCCATTCCCCCTCCTCACCCACCTTGCCATGCCGGCGCCCGCGTGGGTGTGAATTGGGGGCATCTTTCAAGGGAGGGCAGAAGGAGAACCTGCTGTCTGACTGCTCCCCACCTCAGGGAGCCCTCCCGCCCTCTTGTGTTTCCTCCTGGGCCCTTGAGGTCACTTGAGGGAAGAGAGGGGAAGCCTAGCACACTGGAGACACAGCTTTGGGAAGGAAGACACAGAGCTGAGCCAAACAAAGGAGGCCGCTCTGGGAAGCTCAGGGAATGAGACCCCAGAGGACAGATGAGCATCATGGGCGAAGCAGGGTCAGATCCCCCGTGAATTCAATACTTCAGCCAAGCAAGGTTTACGTCCTAGGGCAGGAGGGAAAGAGGCAGCTCCAGTTAAGGAAGGGCTGCCCTCTGGAGACAGGCCCCGGGTCACTCCGGGGGTCTCCCTGCAGAGCCTGTAGCATTGCTCCCAGACTCAGTGGGCCAGCAGGTCCCTACCTGACAGTTACTGTGCTCCTGGATCTTCATCTTTGCTCCCTGGGCTTCTGCTTTTGTGCCCGTGATGTTGTCTGCAGGGGCCGGTGGCTCAGCGCCTGGTCAAAGTTGTCTGGACGCATTTACCTGTCTTCGACCTCATTTGCCTGTCCAGGAGTTTCTCAGATGGATTCCTCAAGGTGGGTGGATGAAGGGGGCCAGCCCCTCCACACCTGTGGGTATTTCTCGTCAGGTGGGACGAGAGACTGACGAAAGAAATAAGACACAAAGTATAGAGAAAGAACAGTGGGCCCAGGAGGCCGGCGCTCAGCATACGGAGGACACGCATGGGCAGCGGTCTCTGAGTTCCCTCAGTATTTATCTATTACTATTTTTACTACCTCAGTAAGGGGAATGTGGCAGGAGAACAGGGTGAGAGTGGGGAGAAGGTCAGCAAGAAAACACGTGAGCAAAGGAATCTGTGTCACAAATAAGTTCAGGGGAAGTTACCATGCCTAGATGTGCATGTAGGCCAGATTTATGCTTCTCTCCACCCAAACATCTCAGTGGAGTAAACAGTAACAGAGTGGCACTGCCACCAACATGTCTCGCCTCCCGCCACAGGGCGGCTTTTCTCCTATCTCAGAATAGAACAAATGTACAATCGGGTTTTATGCCGAGACATTTCATTCCCAGGGGCAGGCAGGAGACAGAGGCCTTCCTCTTATCTCAACTGCAAGAGGCCTGCCTCCTCAGCACAGACCCTTCACAGGTTTCGGTCTGGGGGACGGTCAGGTCTTTCCCATCCCACGAGGCCATATCTCAGGCTATCACATGGGGAGAAACCTTGGACGATACCCGGCCTTCCAGGGCAGAGGTCCCTGAGGCTTTCCGCAGTGCATTGTGCCCCTGGTTTATCGAGAATGGAGAACGGCGATGACTTTTCCCAAGCATACTGCCTGTAAACATTTTACTAACAAGGCACACTTTGCACAGCCCTAGATCCCTTAAACCTTGATTCCATACAACACATGTTTCTGTGAGCTCAAGGTTGGGACAAAGTTACAGATTAACAGCATCTCAGGGCAAAACAATCCTTCGGGGTACAGGTCAAAACGGAGTTTCTTATGTCTTCCTGTTCTACATAGACACAGTAACACTCTGATCTTTCTTTCTTTTCCCTACAGGTGGAAGGGTATGTACATCTTTCCCTCAATAGGAAATGCCAAATAAATGTCCAGATAGAGGTTACCACCACTGCTACTGACAGCGTATGAGTCTTCGTTTCCAACTACAGCCTTGCCAAGCACTGGAGATTGTCAACTAATACTATTAATTTACATTAAAATATGCTCTGGTCCCACTGAGCAAATTCTAAAACAAAACTCAAAGGGATCAAGTTGTCTCCAAGCAACTTAAGAGCATCCCGGAACGCAGCTCAAGAATATGTCTGTTTCAGCTTGACATACAGCCCCTTTCCAATGTAGCTCTGGCCAAGATGGTGCCAGCATGTCCGTGCAGCAGACAAGGCACCTCAGCATGTCACGTAGACCCCGCAGCCGCCTGCCCCCTCCCCTGCCTACCATTCATGCCAAGTCCCCCTTTAAAAGGCCCTGCAGTCTGCCCACAAAGGGAAGCAGAGCCCTTAAAGGCAGGAGCCTGTACGCCTTCCCCTAAACCAAGTATGGCAGAAAGTCTGCTTCTTCATAGCAGACATCGCTCTTGTTAATTCGATCTCCAAGAGGTGAGAGAATGAACCTGTGTTTTGGTTATATTGCGTGTACACAAAGATTTTAAATTATTTGAATTACTGTTACCATAATTTCAGAGACAGGGTCTCGCTCTGTCACCAAGGCTGGAGCTCAGGGGTGCATTCATAGCTCACTGCAGCATCCAGCTCTTGGACTCAACACATCCTTCCACCTCACACCTCAGCCTCCTGAGTAACTGGGACTACAGGTGCCTGCCACCACACCCTCCACCCCTAATTTTTAAATATATATATATATATATATATATGTATGTATACACACACACAGACACACACACACACATATATATACACACACACGTGTATATATATACACACACACACATATATATACGTGTGTGTGTCTATATATATATAAATAAATATATGGCCCAGGGTGGCTTCAAACTCCAGGTCTCAAGTCATCCTCCCGCCTCAAGCCTCCCACAGCGATGGGAATACGGGTGTGGGCCACCATGCCCGACCCATATCACATGCTTAAGAGTGAAATGATAATGCTGGTTTTATGCATCTGTTCAAGCACATGTTTTTGAAGCATTTTTAGAAAGCACAAAAGCTCATATATGTTCAATGAAGACAATTTGGGAACAAACCTAATGCTGAGCTGGAAAAACATCATATATGCTACTGTCATATATTTAACATATAAATGCAAGCATATTGAGGAAAGTATTCTAAAATGTCCACAGTACTTAAAAGCTGAACGGCGGGACCCAGTGGCTTTTCATTTTCCCCCATTTCCCAAATTGTCTTCCATTACCTTGTGCTACTTCAATCTCTGAATCCCAGAGCCTCCCCTGCAACCCGAGGACAAGGGCACGCAAGTCTGAAGGTGCCTTCGCTCGCCGAGAAGAGACTCAGACACGGAATTGTAGCTCACTTTTATTTTCTACAGAAACAAACATGTAAGCCGGCCTCCTCCAGCGACAAACAATCAGGCCCCCACAATGAAGTGGCTGCTGGTGCAAGGACCATCCCCTAGGGGAGGAGGCACGACCTAGGAAGGGGCGCCAGGCTGGGCTTAGCGCCTTTGTCCTGAGGGAGGCCGAGCCAAAAACACAGGCAGAAAGCACTGCGTAATCCACATCAACAGGGAAAGCTGCTGGAAACAGGAGCTGATGGAGAGCTGGAGTTGGCGGTGGTCCGCAGCAATCAGTCGGCTGAATGTGAGAGGCGAAGAACATTACATTAAAGGTGACACCTCTGCACCCATCTCCCCGGGCTCCCTCGGGTGGCGGCGGGCCTGGTGCACCAGGTCTCTGTTCTGAGACCCTGTGCTGGGGTGTTCCCAGGTCTCTAGAAACCTGACCGTGGGGTGTAGGCGGATCCCAGCCCCCACCCTGCCATGCTGCGCACGCCACCCACCCAGGCCCCGTCCCTGTCCTGGTCCTGAACTGACATAGTCAGTATGTTGCCAGACACGGTGAACTCCTTCAGAAGCACCCCTGGCATGGGGAGCGGTGGGGCATCCCGGGCCAGGCTCCTGTGGGCCAGCTCTGCTTCCATGGGTGTCGGGAAAGGCATGGTGAGGTAGCTGGTGGGGGCCCAGTTAAGGCATCATCTCCTAGGACTTGGCCTGTGCCTCCGGCCTGCTGCTTACCCCAGGTCAGCTTTCCCCACTCCTCACCCCCACCCCCGATTGCCCAGCTCATCCCCCCCAGGCTGTCTCCCCAGGCACTGGCCCAGTAGCACATCCCACTCAGCTGTCTTGGTTCCACACTTTCCTTTGCTGCACCCCAAGGTGACTCCTCCATGCCCTTACAAGGCCCCTCCCCACCCTGCCCCCTGTCGCATCACCCGGCCCCCTCCTCGTCACCCAACCCTCCCTCTCCCCACCTCCCGCCACCCGCTCCCATCTTGCCCCCTTCCCCCCACCTCCTGATCCCCTCCTACACCCGGGTCCCCCTATCTCCTGGCCCCTGCCCCCCTTCCTGCATGACCCAGTGCCCCTAACCCCATCACCCATCCCCTCTCCCCCACCCTGCACACCCCCTACCTCCCAGCCCTTACCTGCTGCCCTCCTCACAGCTGGCCTCCCGTATCCCCACCTCCCAACTCCCACCCCCACCCCCACCCAACCCCTTACTCACATCTCCCCCGCCTCCTCCCCCACCGGGCCCTGCCCTCCCCATCTCCCGGCCCCCACCCCGCCACGAGAACTGTCTAGAACAGAACAGAACAGAACAGGATACAACTCAAGCAAGCGGCTGTCTGGCCTCCTGGTCCCGCAACTGCAGCATCCATTCAGCCGTGAAGCCGGGCCGCCACGTGGCCCACGAGGGACGCCTCCTCCTGGCCCTGAGACCCTTTCTGGCCCTGAGGCCCTTGGTGCCGCGATGCCCTGAGTACCTCCGCCGCTCGCAGCACCCGCCTCTCCTGGGCCGCCAGCATAGCCCCCTGGGCCACCAGGATCGCCAGGGCCCCCTGGGCCATCAGCATCGCCCGCCGCGCCCCCTGTGCCCTGGCCTGCGGCCTGCATGGCTCCTGGGCCTCTGTGGTGCGCTCAGAGAGAAAGTCAGGGCCCACAAGCACGCGGAGGCAGTGAGGCTGCAGGAAGTTCCGCCCCCTGGCGTGACAGGGGCAGCCTGGGATCCTCAGGGCGCCTGCGCACAGGGGCCCTACTTCCGGCCCTGGAAACCCCGAGCGAGCCCCGGAGCACATGACTGGTTCTCGCCAACCCTGCCCCGCCCCAAGAGAGCCCGGGCCGGAAGGTGGCCGCCATGCCAGCTTGGACCCGTCATCCCTGAGAAGCCGGCAGTCCACCAGGCCCCTGTCCCGGGAGCCCTGCAGGTAGTCCGGTACCGCGGGGCCCAGCCTGTCCCGTCTCCCTGGTCTTCCTCACATCGAGGAGCAAGGCGGGCCTGGGAACACAGGGCCGGGGCTGTGCGGCCGTCGTCCCGGACCCTGCCTATCCTGCCTGTCCTTGGGGGAGCGTCCAGGGCAGACCCCGGGGCCAGGCCTCTAACTGGGTTCAGCAGCCTCCGTCCCTGTCCCGGTCGCCCAGCCAGGTGGGGTAGCTGGAACCGCATGTCAGGTGGGAGTGACCTCCTGCCAGCCAAGGTCTCCCATGTGCCAGGTCCACCCAAGGTGGACGGGAGGGCCCAGCAGGACCCAGGGCCGGGTCTCACTCCTGGGTTCAACAGGCTCTGTCCCTGTCCTAGTCACCCCGCCTGGTGGGGGAGCTGGAGCTGCGTGTGGGGTGGGTTGCGGGTGGCCTCCCAGCAGCCAGGGGCTCCCGAGCTCTAGGCCCGGCGCAGGTGGACAGGCGGGACCTGCTGGACCTGAGGCTGGGTTGGGCCTGGCTCCTGGATTCGGCAGTATCAGTCCCTGTCCTGGTCGCTCTTACCTGGTGGGGAGCTGGGAGATGACCCTGTGTCTGCTGGGTGCTGATCTACTTGTGTGTCCGGAAGGGGGGTCAAATCCACGGGACAGGTACCTCTAGAGGCATGCAGGGGTGAGGGCGGCACGGCCCTGGGAGCTGGATGTCTGTGCCAGGCACACCTGTGGCAACAGGAGGTGACCGGACAGGGTCTAGCCCTGAGGAAGGGGGAGGTACTGCAATCCAAACCACTCTCCCCCACCGTCCAAATCCAGGAATCAGCAGCCTCTGCACCTGGGAAAAGCATATTGACACTCACGTGGAAACTAAAAAAGTTGATCTTTTGGAGGTAGAGCAGAATAATGGTTACCAGAGACTGGGAAAGGTGGGGAGGGTGGGGAGGTTACTGGGGACAAACATATAGTTGGATAGAAGGAGTAAGTTCTAGTGTTTGATAGCACTGTAGAGGGACTATTTATTGTATATTTCAAAATAGCTAAAAGATAGGAAATGTTCCCCAAAAAAAGAAATGATAAATGCTTGAGGTGGTGGAGGGTATCCTAAATACCCCGACTTGATCCTTACATAGTGTGTGCGTCTGCATGTATCAAAATATCACATATACTCCATAAATATGTGGAGTTATCATACATCAGTTAAAAATGTTTTTACTTACCGGAAAGAAAAATTCACCCAAGCTCTTGCGTGTACCTCCAGTTCATTATTTTCACTACTGTATTTCATTGCATATATTTCATTAAATGATGAATTTTAAAAACCAGAGAACACAACTTGGTAACACAATTACACCTGGAATAGCTGAAAATGAGACATAACCCACTTAGTGATTGCCATCCTTCCTGTCATCCTCTGCTCAGTCCCCATTCTCAGACAGAGGCAGGCTAAAGTTCTTACCTTCAACAGGTCAGGGAAGGGAGAGTAAAGTACACGTGACCCTGTCTTAGGAAGCAGGAAGACAGAGGGAGGGTCTTCTGGTCCCCATTATTTTCCCGGCCTATTATCACCAGATCAAGTCAAGAAAGGAAGTCCTAACTGATTGAGAGATTCCCGGAGATACTGCCACTGTCCTGGAAGTCTCAGTCAGCCACTGGGCCGGAAATCTCCTCCATCAATATTTCAGCCAGAGCAACATCTGCCACTAGATGGCATCAAACTCCAGCCGGGATCAGGACAGATTTGGATGGTCCAGTAGGCTTGCCTCGTTCGCTTCATTAACCCCACAGTAACACAGTTTCACATTGTATGTGATTGGATTTCTTGGAAACTACCTATTACATTACGGCAGAGTTTCATAGTCCTCTAATTTATCCATTCTGCTGATGATGGGCAGGCATTTGGATAGTTTCCATCCCTTGGCTATGAACAAACTTGTACAGGTCTCTTGAAGCACATGTCCAAGTTTCTTTTTGGAATTGCTGTATCACAGGCAATACATATCTCGAAATTTACTAGATAATGCCATGTTTTCCCAAGTGGTTTGAGCCAGTTTTCGCTTCCACCGTAATGTATGAGAGTACCTATAGCTCAACATTCTCATCAATAGTGACGGTACTAGTCTGTTCTCACATTGCTATAAAGAACTACCTGAAACTGAGTAATTTATAAAGAAAAGAGGTTTAATTGACTCACAGTTCTGCAGGCTCTACAGGAAGCATGGCTGGGGAGGCCTCAAGAAAGTTACAATCATAGCAGAAGGCAAAGAGAAAGGAGTCACATCTTATATGGCCAGAGAAGGAGAAAGAGAAAGTGAAGGGGGAGATGCTACACACTTTTAAACAACCAGATCTCGTGAGAGCTCACTATCATGAGAATAGCAAAGGGGAAACCAACGCCCATGATCCAATCACCTCCCACCAGGCCCTTCCTCCAACACTAGGGATTACAATTCAACATGAGATTTGGGCAGGGACATAAATCCAAACTATATCATTCCACCCCTGCCCCGTCCCAAATCTCATGTACTTCTCACATTGCAAAATACAATCATCTCCTCTCAACAGTCCCCCAAGTCTTAACCCATTTCAGCACTAACTCGAAACTCCACAGTCCAAAGTCTCATCTGAGATAAGGCAAGTCCCTTCTGCCCATGAGCCTGTAAAATCAAAAACAAGTTAGTTACTTCCAAGATACAATTGAGGTACAGGCATTGGGTAAAGACTCCCTTTCCAAAAGGGGGACATCGGCCAAAACAAAGGGGCTGCAGGCCCCATGCAAGTCCAAAACCCAACAGGACAGCCACTAATTCTTTTTTTTTTTTTTCCACTACAAAATAATTTATTCAAACACACAGCTACAGCGTGAGACTCCTGTGTACAAGCACACTGATGCTCCTGACTACCCTCAACTAGAGGACCCTTTTCTTCCCTCTTGCCTTGCAGACCTCTTCTATCGAATCTTTCATGTACTGGATCTTCTTGGCCAGGGAATCTGCCCTCTCTTTCAGTGCCTCGTTCTTCTTTTCCAGGGCTTTGCACTCACCAGCGAGGACCTCCTACTCCACCCTCTTCTTCTGGTGATACCTAGTTCCTGATGTTCTGTTTTTGCTCCATTTTTTCAGCTTCTTATCCAGTTTCTCACCCTTTACTTGTGCTGCTACCATCTTCTCCCCAGGAGGGTCATAAGGTTTGGGACAGGCAGAGCCACAGAGGACACCTGGAGATGGCAGGCTCCTACTCGGAGAGCCCCTGGAGGTAGAGGGGATGTGCTGGGGAGAGCTGAGATAGGACTCTGGGCTCATACAGATGCCACTATCATTATCTGAGGGAGTGACTTCCTCCTTTATGCACTGAGGGATCATGGAAATGTAAGCAGTGAAGTCTGGCTTCCTATCTCCTTCAGAGATATCTGCTTCACTTCCCAGCTCTAGACTACAGGAATAATCTAGAGTGGAGGACAGGACCTCTGGGGAAAGGGGAAGAGGTTGCAAGAAGGTGAAGGGGGCAACCTGGTTGGGTTTTGTTCACCTTTCTGGGAGATGGCAAATCGGGTTCACCGTCTGAGGGGGCTCCTTATTAGTCTCCTGGACTAGGGGGACAAAGAGATCACACGAGTCATCCAACGTGGCCAGAAGCTCATCTGGCATGGTTTCCAGGTCATCTATACCCAACAGGGCATTAAAGTCGAACTCCTTCAGATCCGTTTTCTCCAACATCCAATCTGTCCCAAAGAAAGCATCCTCCTTGCCATTGTCGGAGGCACTGACCAACCCATCCACAGGCAGCCATTCGGAGGAGTCTGCCTTAGCCTTGTCGCTGGAGAACCCGTGAGGTTTGAAGTGCCTGGCCACCTCCAGGTAGTCATCTAAGAGACCTAGGCTTTCTTCAGTCCCCAAACCTGACTGGTCAAAGGGGGACATCAAGCCCCCACCAACACCTCACTGCTCAGGAAGCTCATCTTGGTCATGGTGCAGTGCTTTGCTGGAATCAAGGAATGTGCTTAATTCGAAGGTGTCTTTGTCAGTTACAGCAATGCTGCTGCTGAATGCTGTGAGAAGTGCCATGGCTTAAGCCGCCGGTGGGTGCCACTGCAGAGCCTGGTGCTGCTGCCACCACTGCAAAGGCCAATGCTGCCACAGGCACTGCTACCCCTAATACGCCATGGTGGCCATGGACCCTGAAGGCCGGAAGGAGGGAAGGCACGCACGTGCGGAGGAAACTACATGTGTGGGCGGGCACAGCAGAAAATCGTCATTAATTCTTTTTTTTTTTTTTTTTTTTTTTTTTTTGAGACAGAGTCTCACGCTGCCGCCCAGGCTGGAGTGCAGTGGCCGGATCTCAGCTCACTGCAAGCTCCGCCTCCCGGGTTTACGCCATTCTCCTGCCTCAGCCTCCCGAGTAGCTGGGACCACAGGCGCCCGCCACCTCGCCTGGCTAGTTTTTTGTATTTTTTTTGGTAGAGACGGGGTTTCACCGTGTTAGCCAGGATGGTCTCGATCTCCTGACCTTGTGATCCGCCCGTCTCGGCCTCCCAAAGTGCTGGGATTATAGGCTTGAGCCACCGCGCCCGGCGTCATTAATTCTTAAAGCTCCAAAATAACCTCCTTTGACTCCATGTCTTACATCCAGGCCACACTGATGCAAGGGGTGGGCTCCCAAGGCCTTGGGCACCTCCGCTTCTGTGGCTCTGCAGGGTACAGCCCCCTCGGCTGCTTTCCTGGGCTGGTGTTGAGTGTCTGCAGCTTTTCCAGGAGTATAATGCAAGTTGCCAGTGGATCTACGATTCTGGGGTCTGGAGGACGGTGGCCCCCTTCTCACAGCTCCACCAGGCAGTGCCCCAGGGGGGACTCTGTGTGGGGACTCCAACCCCAGGTTTCCCTTCTGCACTACCCTAGTTGAGTTTCCCCAGGAGGGCTCCGTCCCTGCAGCAGACTTCTGCCTGGACATTCAGGTGTTTCCATACATCCTCTGAATGTACGCAGAGGTTCCCAAGCCTCAACTTTTGCCCTCTGCATACCCGCAGGCTTAACACCACATGGAAGCCACCAAGGCTTACAGCTTGCACCCTCTGGAGCAGCAGCCAGAAGTGTATCTGGGGCCCTTTTAGACATGGCTGAAGCTGGAGCAGCTGGGGCACAGATAGCAGTGTCCCGAGGGTGCGCAGGCCAGCAGGGTCCTGGGCCGGGTCCAAAAATCCTTTCTTGCCTCTTTGGCCTCCAGGCCTGTGAATGTCCATCAAAAAATTAAAAATAGAACTACCGTATGATCCAGCTATCCACTTCTGGGTATAGATCTGAAGGAAATGAAATCTGTTTCTTCCTGAGTCAGTTTTCATAGTTTGTACATTTCTAGGAATTTGTCCACTTCATCTAGGTTATCTAATGTGTTGGCAAACAATTGTTCACAATCTTCTCATATAATCCTTTTTGGGGGTGGAAGAATTCAGTAACGATCAACAAAATGGAAAGGCAACTTGCAGAATAGTGAGGAATAATATATTGTTCACATCTTATCAATATAATACATGCGTTTTGTGGGGGCAATAATACATGGTCTCAGTTTTTTTCCTCATCAGCTATAACAGGGTTGGGGTCTACAGTGATATCTTCTCAAGTCTCCAGCATCTGCGTCGCACTCAGGTAGCAGCACAGAGTCCCGAGTGAGCCCCTAACAGATACTCATCTCCCTTGGGACAGAAGCAGCACATGGACTTCCATCTCTGGTCATTAGGTCCCGTGGCCTAGGGACCATGTCTCAAAATTAGCTTCGATGCCATAACATATTTGATCAGAATACAGGTAATGGTCTAAGCTGAAATATAAGCATTTCAGCTGAACTTCAGGCATAGTGATGGCAAATTGGAAAGAGATGCAAAGAGATTTCAAGGATCTTGGAAATTCACAATGTCATTTAAGAAGGAAACACACGTCACTCAATTCCAGTAAAGAATCACAGACTCGGCCATGCATGTTGGCTCATGCCTATAGTCCCAATAGTTTGGGAGATCGAGGTGGGAGGATCGCTTGAGCCCAGGAGTTCGGGAATCACAGACTCTTCAGCTCCCAGTCCGGTGCTCTTAACCACTACATGCTGCCAGTCATCAATATTCTCCCATATTTCCTTTATTGAAATAGGATCATTAAAGCTTAGGGGGAAACATCTGATAGGAAAAGATTTCACATATTTTTCTAGATTTTCATTTCCTCCTTTTGTTGTTTTTTTTTCTGGAGACAAGGTCTCACTGTGTCACCCAGGTCAGAGTGCAGTGGTGCAATCACGGCTCACTGCAGCCTTGACTTCCCGTGCTCAACCCATCTTCCCACCTCAGCCTCCCAAGTAGCTGGGACTATAGGTGCGCACCTCCACGCCTGACTCATTTTTTAAAATGGTTTGTAGAGATGGCATCTGACTATGTTGCCCAGGCTAGTCTCAAACTCCTGGACACAAGCGGTCCTCCCACCTCGGCTTCCCAAAGTGTGGGGATTACAGGCGTGAGCCACACTGCACCAGGCCGCCTCCATTTCCTCTTTCATATACACTCCAGTTAAATTTTTAAAAAGTAGTTGGTCGCCCCAAGGCAGAGACTGTCTTACAGTTTTTCTGTTTCCCAGAGTGCCTTGCTAAATACCCAATTGTTGACTGAATCTTTAAACTCTTCTGAGTTTACAAATTTACTGTACTGTAAAGACGTAGACTCAACAGGTACAAAATCTTTGGTCTTTCAATCAACATAGGTCCTGGAAACATCACTTCATTCCTAAATGCCAACGTAATGAACACAAGAGAATTGGTTTTAAACAAACAGTTTGATCAGTGTTTACTTAAATTCCCAGGGGATTCCCACCTTACTCCACTCCCTCGGCTCAGCACACGTAGTATAAGCCACACTAGTCCGCATCTGGTGTTACAACTTTCTGTCCAGTTTCAGAACACCCTCCTTTCACCAATTCATGGCCTGCAACCCTTCCACCGCCATTTCCACAAGCAAACTTCAGGTCTTATTCAAGGTGAGGTGCCATACTTGCTGCAGCACTTAAGTATTTTTTAGCCATTTAACATGCATAGAACTGTGCTACCATTGTTACTAGGTTCCCATCTTCTTTTTTTATGTGTCACTGACAAAGGTTTTGAGTATTGTGCCCCAACCCCATTTTTCCTGTAAGTTTTGTGATTTGTACTACACAATGATTTTGAGGTACATGTATGTCATGTTATAATCATAACTCATTGTATCACTGTTTGGGGAAAAAATTAACCAATAACCGATTTATTTTTTCAAAGATAACAGGTGTGCAAGCTTCCAGAAAATCTGCTTAAGCATAAAATCAAATCAGAGAGCAGTTGTTTTTCCTCCAGCATCTATCCAGTGGCTAGCTAGCACTCAAATCAGACACTAGATTTGGAACCGGAAGGACATCATTCACCTTGAAGTAGTGAACAAAAACATGGTTTTGTCAAGAAATAAAAGAGATAAAAGTCATTATAAAAACCGTCTTTTCCGCCAGACACGGTGGCTCATGCCTGTGGTCCCAGCTACTCGGGAGGCTGAGGTGGGAGGAACACTTGAGTCCAGGAGGTCGAGGCTCCAGTGAGCCGTGATCGCACTACTGCACTCCCGCCAGCCTGGGCGACAGAGCGAGACCCTGACTCTAAAAAAGGGGAAATGATCTTTTCCATCCTCAGAGCAAGCATGCAGAATATGATTGTCATCCTATTCATAGACGTGGAAACTAAACCTAAGAGAGGCTGAGTGACTGTCCCAAAGTACCATGGCTGATAGGGGTTGTAATAAACTCAAGTGGTCTTTGTCTAGGATCAGAAAAACTACCACTATATGTAATGGCGCTTGTAACTGTGACGTGTTATTTCCGATTGTCTGCAAAACACAAACATGAATAAATGAGATGAGTTGTTGGGGGAAAGTAAGAAAACGGTGACACTGTTAGGGTTACCCATCTCTCCACGTACCTCCTAACATCAGACCCTGATTGGGGCAGAAAACCCTGGCCTGTACCATGACAAATGCTTCCTGTCCAGTAATAGGATGTTCAACAGCTCTTCGGTACCAACAGTGAACAAATTTTTTGCAAAAGAATATTATTGCTGCAATCGGCCGGGCATGGTGGCTTACGCCTGTAATCCCAACAATTTGGGAGGCTGAGCTGGGCAGATTGCTTGAGCTCAAGAGTTCGAGAGCAGCTGGGGCAACATGGCTGTACCTACTCTCTACAAAAAATTGTAAAATTTGCCAGGCGTGGTGGCGCACGCCTGTGGTTCCAGCTACTCTGGAGGCTGAGGCGGGAAGATGGCATTGAGCCCAGGAAGTCAAGTCTGCGGTAAGCCATGTTCACGCCACTGCACTCCAGCTTGGGTGACAAAGTGAGACCCGGTCTTCTGTCTGTCTGTCTGTCTCTATCTATCTATCTATCTATCTATCTATCTATCTATCTATCTATCATCTCTATCTATCTCTGTCATCTATATCTATATATGTATAGCTTAGCTATATCTGCAGCAGTGAATAGAAACCCTTTTAGCAAAGTGTTCCCAAACTCTTGCTTCTAATTCTTGACCAACTCAGAAGTAAAGGAGGAGAATGAAGTTAAAGGAAGTCATATGTTTCCGTGCTCTCATGCATACTTTTATTTCTGCAAGGTCAGTAGTAACGTGCCTACTTTCGTTTCTGATGTTAGTCCTCTCTCTCTCTGTCTTAGTCCAGCTAAATGTGTCTCCGTTGTTCTTTAAGCACTTCCTTATTTTTCTGGGACAACAAGATGATCCAGTTAATCTTGGACTTTCTCTGCCCCTGGCCCTGGAATCAGTCATTTCTCTAATGAGCTCTGTTCTTTTTAATCAAGACTGTTGTTTAGAAATCGAGACGCAGGCGCTAAGTCGACTCACTGCTATTGAGATGGTCCCAGGCCTTCTAAGTGATGGAGCTGAGACATATGCATACGCACAGCCCTACATTACAGCTACGTTTATTTCTATACCTATCTGTACATTGAAAGCCATAAGTGTGTTAGGCCACTCTTGTGCCGCTACAAAGAAATACCTGAGACTGGGTAATTTATACAGAAAAGAGATTTACTGGGCTCTTGGTTCTGCAGGCTCTGCAGGAAGCATAGTGCTGGCATCTGCCCGGCTTCTAGAGAGGCCTCGGGAAGCTTCTACTTGTGGTGGGAGGCAAAGCGAGAGCTTGTGTATCTCATGGCGAAAGCAGGAGCGAGTGAGGGAGAGAGAGAGAGAGAATGAGAATGTGTGTGGGGGGGAAGGGGGGAATGCCACCCACTTTAAAATGACAAGATCTCTCGAGAACTCACTATCACGAAGACAGCACTAAGCCATTCCTGAGGGATCCACCCCCGTGACCCAAACACCCCCTACCAGGCCCCACCTCCAGCCCTGGGGATTACAAGTTAACATGAGATTTGGGTGGGGACAAACATTCAGACTAGATCAATGAGTTCACACCAACAACTCCAAATCGAACCCACATTCAAGCCTTCTCCCTTTTCATATCTGCAACTCCTTTTCCAAATGGTGAGAAAGCCAGGTCCCTACATCATTCATATATTTACTGCAAAGCCAATCAATCATCTGAGCCCATCAGGTCACCACCCAACTTGGCACACGTTCCTCTCTTGGACCCCTGACCCCTCCCCAGGACACTGTCACCCTCGCCGACTCCCTTCCTTACTCCACAAAACTTCCTTGTGCAGGACACTGCTGCGCTCAGTGGAGGATCATGCTTCACACTGGTCCCCAGCCGCCCTCCACACTTGCCTTGAGTGGGCCCCCAATCCCAGGGGCTTTTGGAAGAAGATGGGGAGAAGGACAGGATCGAGGAAGAGAGGCGGGAAGGAAGACCGGCAGAGCAGCCGGCAGGAAGGGCCATTGTTCCTTCTGATGCTCCATTCGTAGCCAATGGCAACTCAAACTGGTTGGCAGCAGTGTCCTCTTGACAAACGCTGTGGTCATGTCTCAAATTTACCTTCAGCAGGAGCACTTCAGTCCACAGTCTTGGGGCCAGCTACGACGCATTAGCATTACTTTGAAGGCTTTTCCGGGCACAGAGAAAGCAAGTAGGTAGTTTTTAGAAAGAGAAAAATAAACTGAGTTCATCACGCCTGTAATCCCAGCACTTCGGCAGGCCAAGGTGGGAGGATGGCTTGAGCCCAGGAGTTCGAGAGCAGCCTAGACAACATAGCGAAACCCCATCTCTGCAAAAAAATAAAAATAAAAATAAAAATAAATTAGCCGGGCGTGATGGTACACGCCTGTAATCCCAGCTACTCGACAGGCTGAGGCGGGAGGATTGTTTGAGCCCGGGAGGTCAAAGCTGCAATGAGCTGTGATTGTGCCACTACCCTCCAGCCTGGGTGACAGAGTGAGACCCTGTCTCAAATAAATAAATAAACGAACAAATACGAAGTTAGACAGCTGTTACTTTTTGAATATATATATATATTCCCTACTCCCTGCAGATATTCTCAAGCGTTTATTTTTATTTTTTATTTATTTATTAAAGTTCAGTTGTTCTGTCATCTGTGTGGTGGCTCCAGCATCTGTTTTGAGTCTCACTCTGTCGCCCAGGCTGGAGTGCAGTGGCGCCATCTCGGCTCACTGCAAGCTCCACCTCCCGAGTTCAAGTGATTCTCCTGCCTCAGCCTCCTGAGTAGCTGGGAGTACAGGCGCCCACCACCACGCCTGGCTAATTTTTGTATTTTTAGTAGAGACGGGGTTTCACCATATTGGCCAGGCTGGTCTAGATCTCCTGACCTTGTGATCTGCCCACCTCAGCCTCCCAAAGTGCTGGGATTACAGGTGTGAGCCGCTGCACCCAGCCTCCAGCATCTGAACTCTTAGTCTCATGGTCTCTTTCCTGCCCCGGGTGTGCTTAGTTTTTATGTGCACTGCTCATTATCATTAAGAACTTCTTTCCCCAGTGCTCCTGAAGTTCTTTTTTTTTTTTTTTTTTTTTTTGCGGGGGCCACATGGGGCCAGTTTATTGCAGTTAAATACCTCTCTCTCTCTATTTTTTTTGTCAATTTTTCCATAAAGAAAATTAAAACACACACACACACACCCAAAGGGGAGCAGGGACCCAGAAACAAGAGGTGGGGTGGGACGTGGCCTCCCTGCATAGGTCCAGGCCCCGGGTGGCCCCCCAAAGGCTCCCCTCCTTCCCATCAGCACCCTGTCTCAGTACCTCCAGAGAGCAGGAGGCAGCGGGACGCGGAAGGGCCTCTGTCCCCCTCCCTCTTGCCTCCAGGTGAGACCACTAGAAGTGCCGGGGCTTAGTGAGGGCCGGGAGAAGGGCAACAGACAGATGGATGGGGAGGGAGGATACCGTTTCCAAGTGGAGGAGGGCGGTGGGCACTGTATCCACAGAAATCCATTATTTCTCCCCGTTTTTTGTTAAAAATCTACTATAAAAAAACGCAGCTGGGGGAGGGGCGTGTGTCCCTCTCTGTGCTAAGGGCTGGGGAAGGGGGCAGCAGAGGCCGGCGTGGGCGGCGGCGGCTGCGCGGTGGTGGCGGGCGTCACTGCCGGGTGCTCTCGCCCACCATCTCCAGGTTGTGCTGCTGCAGCTGGGCTCGAAGCAGGGCGTTCTCATTCTTCAGCTCCTCGATCTGCTGCCTCAGGAGCTCGTTGTCCATCTGCAGCCGCTCGGCCTCTTTGAAAGTCTCTTGCATGCGCTGGTTGGTCTGGCGCAACTCCCGGATGTAATCGCAGGCCTTGGACAGGATCCCTCCTTTACTCGCTCCCGTCTTGCTGTTGTCTGCATTACAGTCTGGAATGATTTTCGAAAGCTGGACGATCCAGTTGTTGATGTTGTCCCTTCGCCTCCGCTCCACTTCATTGTGCTGGGCTCTTCTCCTCTCATCTCGGGGTGTTCTGGTTCCATCAATTTTTGGAGAGTAGGGGTGTGTCCGGGGGGCGATCGTCCTCTGTGTTCCTGTCTGAAGCACATCCTGGGGCGTCATCATGACGTAGAATTGGCCTCCAGCCTGCAAGCTCTGGTCTGTGGTCTGTACGGACACAGCCGTAGTATCTCCCACACTGGACGCTGGGAAATAGGCAAATCGTGCCTCCCCGCTGACAGCCTCGGCCGCAGGGCTGCCACCATTGCTGAAGGGATTTTGGATCACGGCCAGCGGGAAGGGCGCTGCAGGACCTGGGGGCACAGAGGCAGCGGCGGGGCCCGGGCGCTGGGCTGCGCCGTCCACACCCACCTGGGTCACAGCCTGCTGTCCCCCCGCGAAGGCAGCGGTGGACACGACGCTGACGGCGCCAGTCGTGTCGCCCTGGCCGTCCAGCTGACCATCAGTCACCTGGACTACGCGGTATGTCACCTGTCCTCCATTTGTCTCTGTGCGGAACTGGTACTGGATGTTGTGGTCGCCGAACGCCGCCTGCTGGACGCTGGTGATGGCCACCGCTGTCTGCTCCTCCGCTCCTGGGCCGTCCCCGCCTTCCTGCAGCTCGACACCCTCCTCCGCCTCGGGTCCCTTGTCGTGGCTGGCGGCGGCAGCAGCGGTAGCCGAGGCAGCGGGATCCAGACCCGGGTCCAGCATGTCCATGGGGGGGGGCGGGGGCGGGGGGGGCGCGGGGCCCGGGGGGGAGGGGAGGGGAGGGGAGGGAGGGAGGGGAGGGGGCCCTGAAGTTCTTATATTAATATATCGCTCTTTTTATTTTAAGAGCTCAGGGGTACATGTGCAGGTTTGTTATACGGATAAGCGTGTGTCATGGGGGTTTGTTGCACAGATTATTTCATCAGCCAGGTATTAAGCCTAGTAACCATGAGCCATTTTTCCTCATACTCTCCCTCCTCCCAACCTCCGCCCTGCAAAAGGCCCCAGTGTGCTTCATTCCCCTCTATGTGTCCGTGTGTTCTCATCATTTAGCTCCCACTTATAAGTGAGAACATGTGGGATTTGGTTTTCTGTTCCCGCGTTATTTTGCTAAGGATAATGGCCTCCAGCTCCATCCATGCTCCTGCAAAGGACACGCTCTCGTTCAGGAACTTTTATGGAACTGCATCTCAACCCTAGGCTCCCACAAGTCCACACATCCATTGGGATAACCATTGTGGGTTGAACTGTGTCCCCCAAAAAGGGATGTTCAAGTCCTAACACCTGGGTGCCTGGGAATGTGACCCGATTTGGAAATAGGGTCTTTGCAGATGTAATCAAGTTAAGGTCATGCTAGATTGGGGTGGGCGCTAATCAAATATGACTAGTGTCCTCATAGGAGGGAGAGGTAGACACACTGGGAAGATGACCCCACGAAGAAGGAGGCAAAGAGATTGGAGCGGTGCCTCTACAAGACAGAGAGTGCCAAGGATTGCCGGAAACCACCCGGAGCTACGAGAGAGGCATGGAACAGATTCTCCCACAAAGCCTCCGGTAGGAACCAAGCCTGCTGACAGCTGGATTCCAGACTTGTAGCTTCCAGAACCACGGGAGAATCCATTTCTGTTGTTTCTGGCCCCCCAGTTTGTGACCGTTTCTTATGGCAGCCCTAGGAAACTAATATGGGTACTGTCGGCCCAGGACCACCTCAGACCAAATTTAGGACCTGAGGGCCACTGAATGGCCCCACCAGGAAAACCTAGACTGCGAGTCTGCACAGAACCTGGCCCTTGGCCACAACTTTGCAGATGGGTGTTTTCCCTTTCCTTTCATCTCCTGCTTCCCCGCAGTCTGCAGAGCTGGGGTGGGGTTTCCTTAATGCAGTGAGGGCTGCTCTTCAACTCTCCACACTTCACAAAGGCTTTGGTCCTTGCCTGCTGCCTCCCTTGCCTGGACGGCCTCCAGAACCAAAACCCAAGTTTGCCCAGGTCACCCAGCGTCCTCGGGAAATAAGCAGCTTCAGTGGCGTACTTCTTCTTGGATTCCCACTTCCTCTCAGGTTTTGCTCGCTTGCTGGTTCTCAGTTGTTTTGAACAGTCTCAAACTGTTTCATTTGCAGTTATTTTCAGCAGAAATATCAGTCTCAATAATACCAGCCAGCATCACCAGAAACGGATTGCAGGTCTTGCAATGCTTTTGGGGATGGACAGACAGACCACCCTGGCCACCGCCCACTAGGTGCGGGAGAAGACTTATTTCCAGCTATAGCACACATTTATCGACTTTGGCTCTCCTAGACTCAGAAAGAAAATCCCACCCCTTCCCCTCAGGCCTGCGAAACTCAGAACCAACGCGACCGCGACCGATGGAATCCCTGGATCTTCCCACTTCCTTTGCCTGCTGAGTTCTCTTCCCCCAAGGGTACAGTGACATCCATCAGCTGCCTGCCCCCTGCTGACACACTCTCTGTCTGAGGGTTTGCCTCTCAATGACTATAGAGAAAGCAACCTGGGCCCAGTACAAGAGCAGCTGCTAGTTTCCTGGTTGGTACCAACCCTGAGTCTCTGAGGAAAGGACAGAGTAGGGTCACTCTGCTTCACAAGACAAAGTCAGTCGCCCATTCTTCCTGCCAGTTCTCAAGCCTGTAATCCCAGCATTTGGGGAGGCCAAGGTGGGAGGATCACTTGATTCCAGCAGTTCAAGTCCAGCCTGGGCAACACAGTGAGACCCTGTCTCTACTGTTAAAAACGTAAGGAAGGAAGGAAGGAGGGAGGGAGGGAGGAGAGGGAAGGAAGGAAGGAAGGAATAAGGAAAAAAGGAAGGAGGGAAGGAAGGAAGGGAGGGAGGAAGGAAGAAAGGAATAAGGAAGAGGGAAAGAAGGAAGAAAGGAAGGAAGGAAGGAAAGAAGGAAGGAAGGAAGGAAGGAAGGAAAAAAGGTCACCTGTCAAACATAGCTTTAGGTGATGGTGTAAATGTTCAATGTTGATCTTCTTTTTTTTTTTTTTTTTTTTGAGACGGAGTCTCGCTCTGTCGCCCAGGCTGGATTGCAGTGGCCCGATCTCGGCTCACTGCAAGCTCCGCCTCCCGGGTTCACGCCATTCTCCTGCCTCAGCCTCCCGAGTAGCTGGGACTACAGGCGCCCGCCACCACGCCCGGCTAGTTTTTTTTGTATCTTTTAGTAGAGACGGGGTTTCATCGTGTTAGCCAGGATGGTCTCGATCGCCTGACCTCGTGATCCGCCCGTCTCGGCCTCCCAAAGTGCTGGGATTACAGGCTTGAGCCACCGCGCCCGGCCCAATGTTGATCTTCTTCTGTGTCTTCATTTGCATTTTCTTTTTTTTTTTTTTTTTCTTTGAGACGGAGTCTCGCTCTGTCGCCCAGGCTGGAGTGCAGTGGCGCGATCTCGGCTCACTGCAAGCTCCGCCTCCCGGGTTCCCGCCATTCTCCTGCCTCAGCCTCCTGAGTAGCTGGGACTACAGGCGCCCGCCACCGCGCCCGGCTAGTTTTTTGTATTTTTAGTAGAGACGGGGTTTCACCGTGGTCTCGATCTCCTGACCTTGTGATCCGCCCGCCTTGGCCTCCCAAAGTGCTGGGATTACAGGCGTGAGCCACCGTGCCCGGCTTCATTTGCATTTTCATGGGAGCTTATAGGAGGCGCACAGGTGTCCTAGACAGCATTTTTAAAATAACAACTTGAGGTTTAATTCACACGCTACACAATTCACATGTCTAAAGTGTACAATTGGATGGCTTTTAGTATATTAATAGATACGTGCAACCATCGGCATGACCAGCTTCAGGACATTCTCTACATCCCAAAAGGAAACCCTGTCTCTATTAGCAGTCGCTCCCCATTTTCCCCCAACTCCTCCAGCCGTGGGCAACCAACCACCAATCGACTTCCCTGAGACAACGTTTTGAGCCCTTATTGGGAGGAATTATAGTCGAATGGAAAATCCAATTTGGGGTGTGGTGTAAACTGGAATTGCTTTCGTGGTTTTTCCTTGTGCCTTGGGTCGGGCACTGCCGTAAGAGCATTGCATCCATCCTTTCATCAGTACTCTGCTGCACACGGATGGCATTTCAGCCCTTTTTACAGATGAGGAAACTAAGGTTCAGAGAGATTAAGCAAGAGGCAGAGTGGGGCTTGTCCATAAGACCCCAGGGCCTGTGCTCTTGCGCATACATTATCAGGCCAACGTGATCTATGCATCCGAATTCCAAATAAATAAATAAAAATGCTTATAAGAAGTCCCCCCATGCAGGGCACAGTGGCTCAGGCCTGTAATCCCAACACTTAGGGAAGCACAGGCGGGAGGATTGCTTGAACCCAGGAGTTTGAGACCAGCCCCAGCAATATGACAATATCTGCATCTCTGCAAAAATGAAAAAAAAAAAAAAGGCAAAAAGAAGTCCCCCCAAGTTAGTCGCCATGCTCTCTACCATGGGTTTTCCGTGTTATCTCTATCACATTAATACAGTCATTTCTACCAAGCACCACTTACGGTGACAGGGTAGGGTCTACAAAAATATTGACCGAGAAATCCTGATGGAGCTTCAAGACAAGCTCAGGCCACCAAGAAATGTGTACCGAGTCTGGCTGTGCTGAGCGTCGTTCTAGGGCAGAGGTCCCCAACCCCCCGGCCGTGGACCGATGCGGGTCTGTGGCCTGTTAAGAACTGGGCTGCAGAGCAGGAGGCGAGTGGCGGGCACACGAGTGAAGCTTCATCTGTATGTACAGCCGCTCCCCATTGCTCCCGTGACCGCCTGAGCTCTGCCTCCTGTCAGATCAGCGGCAGCCTTAGATTCTCACAGGAGCGCAAACCCTATTGTGAACTGCGTGTATGAGGGATCTAGGTTGTGTGCTCCTTATGAGCATCTAACTAATGCCTGATGATCTGAAGTGGAACAGTTTCATCCCTGAACCGTCACCCCACCCCCGTCTGTGGAAAATTTGTCTTCCACAAAACCAGTCCCCGGTGCCAAAAAGGCTGGGGACCGCTGTTCCGGGGGATGGTGCCTGACTGAGCTGGAGGAGGCCTCTGCTCTCCCTCTGGTGGAAGGAGAGAGAGAAAACAAAGCAGAATAAATGAGGCCATTTGGACTGCCAAGCAGGGAGTTAAAACAGCGCAGTGTGATTTAGGATGAGGACTTTAAGGTGAAGAAGGTGATCCACTTAGAACTGTTGAAGATTTAAACTTAGAGCTGAATGAGAAAAAGAAATCGGCCATGCAAAGATGAGGGGACAACAGGTACAAGGGCCGTGTGTTCGAGGAAGGGCCAAAATTGGCCAGCGTGTATGTGGTACGGCCAGCATGTGGTGCGGCTGGGTGCAGCGGGCCAGCAGGAGAGGGACATAACGTGAGTGCCAGTGGCGTGGGGGCTCTGCGAGCCAGGCTGCGGATGGAGTTCAGGTTTCCAGGGCAACTGAAGGGCATGGGAGGGTTTCAGCAAGGGTTTACCAGATGACACCAGCTGCCGTGTGGAGAGTAGATCACAGGGAGCCCACGCTCTCCACTGTGAAAGCAGCAATGAGGTTGCCGTGATAGTCTAGGCAAAAGGTGAAGGGACTCAGGAGTTTGGATCGTGAGAGGAAGAGGAATCCACTTTGGCTTAAGCAACTGGGGATAAGGGAAAGGGCAGAGTTGGCAGGGGGTGGGGGCTAAAAGTCCAGTTCTGGCTTCGACGGGCTACTGGGCTCATTTTCATGAAGGAACAGATCAGGACTGGAAGATAGAAATCTGTCATCAGCATCAATGCCTTGAAGATGGACGACGTCACGAAGGGGGGGGCGTCAGAGCAAGGAGAGGAAGAGAATTCAGGACTCAGCTCGGAGACAAAGGAACCAGCAAGGAGCCTGCGAAGCAGCTGCCGGGGCATGGGAGGAGAACCAAGGGGTCTGAGGAGGAGAA
This sequence comes from Theropithecus gelada, assembly GCF_003255815.1. Classification (NCBI taxonomy): domain Eukaryota; kingdom Metazoa; phylum Chordata; class Mammalia; order Primates; family Cercopithecidae; genus Theropithecus; species Theropithecus gelada. The sequence continues at coordinate 153,339,658 of NC_037689.1, read as the reverse complement.
AATGATGGTGCTAGGAACTGCAGAACGTCTCGGCAGGCACGCTCCACTCAAACCCCTGCACGAAGACACCCGGCCACCACCTCACGGGGCCTCTGGGAGCCTAAGGCCGCGCCCCTGGGACGCCCCAGCCCCGTTTTGAGTGAGTTCCCGTCTGGAAACGCTCAGGGCTGTCCAAAGCATTTACTGTCTGTTCCGGCCAACACCTGACCTCCCTTGCTTACAGCATTTACTAGCAAGGGCTTAGCCTGTCCCTTTGAGACATCTGTGTAGCACCCACAACCCAGGGTCTTTCCCGAGGGCCCCGCAGCCACTCCTTGGAAATGGAAACCTCAGGAGGCACGGGGCCCGGTCTCCCAGTCTCCACGGGAGGGAAGAATCCCAACCTTGGTAAGCACCGGCAGCTCCCACACACGGCTGGCCTCGTGGCACGGACGCTGGCTGCCCCGTCATCTTTCACCTGAGCCTCCACTCGCCCCCTCCC
>NC_037689.1:153316814-153339125 GCF_003255815.1 Theropithecus gelada | reverse complement strand
TGAGCCCCGCCGGCCCATTTAATCTGCGGGGGCGGGGGCGGGCGCCTGGGCTGAGCTGACCCGCCTCAGGCGAGGCGTGCGGGGCGGGGCCTCGACCGCCATCCCTCGTGCGGGCGGGGCGGCGACAGGGCAGGTGCGCGCGCATCCCAGGCCAGCCCCGCCCCTCGGGCACCTGCGCTGGAGGCCGGCCCGCCGGCTGCCTGCCATACCCGCTGCCGCTGCTCCGCATCCCCAATGTCCGGCGGGCACGGGTGCAGCTCCGCGTAGTGCTCCCGCATCCCCATCGCCGCCCAGGCCAGGCCCCGCCCCTACTGTCCGGTTTTCCCGCCTGCCTCGGCGGCCTCCCGCACTCGCGGAGGGCTCCGCTTCCGCCGGCAGCGTGGCCACGCCTCCTCTGGGCTGTCCCTCGGCTCCTGGGCGGGGCCTTCTGGCGCGCCGCTCCCCCGGGAACCCTCGCCTGTTCGCGGGTCAAGCCGGCCCTATTGGGCAGTCTCTTCTTGACTCCTCCCCCGGAGAGGGCGGGGCGGCCGAGCGCCCCGAGGCTAGACGCCGCCGTCCGAGAGACGAGGGGGCGTGTAGGCCGTGACGCCCTGCAAAGTGGCCGGTGTGCTTATCATTACCGAGCTTCCGCGGGCCTGCAGAGCCTGGCTGACTCAGATCTTCTCTCCGGAGCGGGATGCGGCCTTACCGCGACCTCGCACTTCTCGCCGGCTTCCCGTGTTCCCCGGGGCGGGGCTTGTATGTTTTTACTTCCGGATCCCACAGCTATGACACCGGAAGCCGGAAGCGGGGATTTCGACAGCGGAGAAGGAAAGGGCGACCGCGGAACTGGAACTTTCTCGGAGCGCCGGGGCCCTACCTGCGTTCACAGTCGGCCGCTCCCACCCTTCTCACGTCTGACGGACTCTGCTGACAGGTGTGGTCCTGTTCCCTAAAGACAGGGTTCCATCGGTGGGTGTTCCGCCGCTTCCGAGACTGCGCCGGACGTTCAGGCTCCCCCATCTGTCTTGGGCCCCAGCCCGTTCCTGCCGCGCGCTTCTGGAGCACTGGCCAAGGCGGGCCGATTCAGGACCCAGGTTACTTGGGCGGCGAGCTGCACTGTTTCTGCTCCTCCCTTCTCTTCCACTGCGGGGTCTGACCCTACTCCTTGTGCGAGGACTTCTCTAGTTCAGAGACATTTTCTGTTCTCCAAAGTTGACTGCGCTCGATCCAGGGTCGTTAAATTCTTCGAAAATGCCTCAAATATAGTTTGGCAGCTAGGTATCTGATCTCATGTGCCTGTTTTCTCGTTTTGCAAGACAAGATGTGCCTGTTCTCATACTGTTTCTGTGATCTGAGAATGAATGGGCTGTCCTGGCACATTAGAGGAATAGCACGGAGGTCACTATAGCTGGAGCAGAGTGAGGGAGGGGAGCATAGTTGGAGAGGAAGGGATGGGGTACCCGATGGTACAGGGCCTTGTAGGCCGTTGTAGGGAGGTTGACTTTTACGCAGAAGGCAACGGGGAGCCATGGTAGGGTTCTCAGTAGAGAAAGAATGTGATCGGAATTACGTCTTACACTGATCGTTCTAGCCGTGGTGGGGAGAACAGACCATAGTGGGCAAGGGTAAAAGAAGGGCGACCTATTAAGAGGTAATTGCAGTAATCCAGCTCAGAGACAGTGCTTAGAGCATTTTATTATTGAAAATTTCAAAAATGTACACAAGTAGAAAAATTAGTATAGTAAATCTTTTTAGTTTGTTTGTTTTTGAGAGATGGAGTCTCGCTGTGTCGCCCAGGCTTGAGTGCAGTGGCACGATCTCAGCTCACTGTAACCTCCTCCTCCTGGGTTCAAGCGATTCTTCTGCCTCAGCTTCCCAAGTAGCTGGGACTGCAGGCATGCGCCACTACGCCCAGCTATTTTTTGTATTTTTGGTAGAGACGGGGTTTCACTGTATGTTGGCCAGTGTGGTCTTGAACTCCTGACCTCAGGTGATCTGCCTGCCTCAGCCTCCCAAAGTGCTGGGATTACAGGTGTGAGCCACTGTGCTCGGCCAGTATAGTAAATCTTACATTCACAGCTCCCAACTTCAACAATTGAAGTTATCAACTTGTGACTAATTTTGTTTATACCCCTCGCAATTCTCTCCCATTATTATTTTTTTCTTTTTCTTTTCTTTCTTTCTTTTTTTTTTTTTTTGAGACAGATTCTCCCTCCGTAGCCAGGCTGGAGTGCAGTGGTGTGATCTCCACCCACTGCAACCTCCGTCTCCTGGGTTCAAGCGATTCTCCTGCCTCAGCCTCCCACATAGCTGGGACTACAGGCGTGCACCGCCACGCCCAGCTAATTTTTGTAGTTTTAGTAGAGATGGGGTTTCATCATGTTGGCCAGGATGGTCTTGATCTCTTGACCTTGTCATCTGCCTGCCTCGGCCTCCCAAAGTGCTGGGATTACAGGCATGAGCCACCGTGCCCGGCCTCTTTTTTTTTTTTTTTTTTTTTTTGAGACCCAGTCTCACTCTGTCACCCAGGCTGGAGTGCAGTGGCATAATCTTGGCTCACTGCAACCTCCATGTCCCAGGTTCAAGCGATTCTCCCGCCTCAGACTCCCAAGTAGCTGGGATTACAGGCATGCACCATCACTCCCACCTATTTTTTTTTTTCTTTTTCTTTTTTGTATTTTTAGTAAATACAGGGTTTCGCCGTGTTGGCCAGGCTGGTCTCGAACTCCTGACCTCAAGTGATCCACCCGCCATGACCTCCCAAAGTGCTGGGATTACAGGTGTGAACCACCATGCCTGGCCACCATTATTATTTTCAATAACAGCTTGAGATATCATTAGCATGTCACACAGTTCATCCATTTAAAGTGTACAATTCAATGGTTTGTGGTATGTGTATTCACAGAACGTTTTCATCACCCCCCCAAAGAGACCCCATACCCTTTAGCTCAGCTTATCTTCCCCCCAGCCCTAAATGGCTCTCCCCAGTAACCATTAATCCACTTTATGTCTCTATGGATTTGCTTGTTATAAACATCTCATATAAATAGAGTCATACAGTGTTTAGTTTTTTGTGACTTGTTTATTTCTCTTAGCATATTTGCAAGATTTGTTCATGTTATAGCATGTGGATGTACTAGATTTTGTTTATTCATAGTTGGTGGACATTTGGGTTGTTTCTACTCTTTGGCTGCTATGAGTAATGCTGCTACAAGCATTCATGTGGAGACATGTGTTTTCATTTCTCTCGGGTATATACCTAGGAGTTTTCCCATTATTTGGAGGTGAATTCAGACATCATCTTTAAATATTTAAGTGTGCCTCTCTCTAAGACGGGACTCTGAAAAACAACCACAATATCATTATGACACCTAAAATAGTTAATGTTAATTGCTTAGTGTGATCAGATGGGTCGGGGGATACATTTTGACAGGATTTCCTGATGGATTAGATGTGCTCTTTGTGTGTGTGTGTGTGCGTGTGTGTGTGTGTGTGTGTGACAGAGAGAGAGAGAGAGAGAGAGAGACAGAGAGAGAATCAAAAAAGACTTGACAGCTGGAGGATGGATTTGCCATCAGCTGATAACAGAGGCGGCCTTGGGTAGATCTGAGTTTTGGGGACTGTCGGGGGTCTTAGAGAGGTTCGTTTTGAGAGGACTACTAGATAACCAAGTAGAAATGTTGAGTTTGATAAATGAACGTGGAGTTTAGAAAAGAGGTCTAATTAAGCATCAAGATTGGAGTTCAAGGCATGAGACTGGATAGAATTCCTGCAGGAGCGAATGTAGTTACAGAGGAGAAGATGTCCTAGGACAGAGCCCTGGGGCACCCCAACATGAAGGGTGGGAACCCAGTGAGAGTGCCTGGGCAGGAGTAGCCAGCAAGATAGGGAGGAAACCAGGAGAAGGGGCTGTTCTGGAAGCCAAGGGTGGAGTGCAGTGGCGCAATCTCAGCTCACTGCAACCTCCACCTCCTGGGTTCAAGCAATTCTCCTGCTTTGGCCTCCCGAGTAGCTGGGACTACAGGCGCGTGTCATGTCACCACACCCTGCTAATTTTTTTTTTTTTTTTTTTTTTTTTTTGAGACGGAGTCTTGCTTTGTCGCCTAGGCTGGAGTGCAGTGGCACAATCTCGGCTCACTGCCAGCTCCGCCTCCCGGGTTCACGCCATTCTCCTGCCTTAGCCTCCCGAGTAGCTGGGGCTACAGGCGCCCGCCTCCACGCCTGGCTAATTTTTTATATTTTTAGTAGAGACAGGGTTTCACCGTGTTAGCCAGGATGATCTCGATCTCCTGACCTCATGATCTGCCTGCCTCGGCCTCCCAAAGTGCTAGGATTACAGGCGTGAGCCACCGTGCCCGGCAATTTTTCTTTTTTTTTTTTTTTAGTAGAGGCAGGGTTTCACCATGTTAGCCAGGATGGTGTCTATCTCCTGACCTTGTGATCGGCCTGCCTCGGCCTCCCAAAGTGCTGGGATTACAGGCATGAGCCACCGCGCCCTGCCAGACATTTTAATGTCACAGTTCTGGAGACTAGAAGTCCAAAACCAAAGAGTTAGCAAGCCCATACCCTCAAAGGCTCTAAGAGGGCGATCCTCCCTTGACTCTCCCAAGCTTCTGATGGCCCCATTTATTCCTGGGCTTGTGGCTGCTTCACTCCAGTCTCCGAGGCAGTCCCGACATGGCCTCCTCCCCTTGCATCTCCCTCTGGCTTCTCTCTTCTGTCTCTCATAAAGACACTGGTTGTTGGATTTAGGGCCCACCCACGTCACCCAGAATGATCTCATCATGAGATCCTACATCTTCAAAGACCCTTTTCCTAAATCGCATTTATATGTTCCAGGGGTTGGAACATGGGCATGTCTTTTCGCGGGGCTACCATTCAGCCTACTACACTGGATGAGGGGCCGATACCCTCCACTTCTCCTGCTTGGAGGTGTGTAGGGAGTCAGGATTCCCAGCATACTGACATCTCCCTCCACAAACAGTCCTCTTGTGACTCTCCCACCTCTGGTGAAATTCATCTGTTTCCAGCCTGGAGATAGGCCTTTCCAAGTCCCACATGGGTGGTACAGCACCTCCCTTTGGAATGGGAGTATCTGCTGCCCCTTAGACTGAAAACCCACTTTAGCATCCTGATACACTAGGCGAATTGTCAGCATTCTGTTTAAAGTGTAGCCCCAGAACTCATAGGCTCGTTCTGGTGGGTAAGGATGTGGGTCTCCTGTGACTCCCCTGCTGCCTTTCTCTTTCAGCCCCTGCCCTGTTGGATGAGCAGGCACCTCTGGAAGAGCCAGCTGTGTGAGATGGTGCAGCCCAGTGGTGGCCCGGCAGCAGATCAGGACGTGCTGGGTGAAGAGTCTCCTCTGGGGAAGCCAGCCATGCTGCACCTGCCTTCAGAGCAGGGCGCTCCTGAGACTCTCCAGCGCTGCCTGGAGGAGAATCAAGAGCTCCGAGGTGAGGAAAGAGTCAGGGGATCCGACCCTGCTGAGGGGAAGGCATCTTCTCCCCACCTGCACCTCTGTGTTTCCTGGGCCTGGGGTGGGGATGTGCTGCCTTCCCTCTTGGTTTCAGGAAGTACACTCTGAGATGCAGATTAGCAGGGAGGAAGTTTAGAGTGCTCTCAGGACCAGTACTGGGAAGGGAAAGGAGGGACAGTGGAAGAAGCCGGGGTGGGCAGAGGGAGAAGCACGCTGCCGGGTAGGCTCCAGGACAGCCTTGTTGGACCTTACAGGGAGCTCTGGAGCTGGAATGAACCTTCCAGGTTGGACCAACATGTCCAGGCCTCTGTGTCCCTGCACTGAGCACTCGTGAAGTACTGTCCATCCTGGGACAGGGCAGAGTCGGCCCTGGGAAGAGGCGTGGTCTGCCCAGAGAGGGGGTGGGGCCTGTCCTGGAAATGGGCGGGGCATGCCCTGGTAGAGGGGCGTGGTCTGTCTTGGGAAGGAAGGCGTGCGGCCCCCACAGGCAACATTCCTCTGGGGCAGTCCCTGCGCACACCTCAGCGGAGGTGAAGGCTGACTTCCCACATTCAGCGGCTGGGACTGGGGAGTTCTCTCCTAGGCTGCCATCTGGGCGCCCCTCACCCTCGGTGCTGCTCAGCTCCAGGTCGTCGTGGGTTCAGGGCTCAGCTGCACGCTCCTGCCCGCGCCCTGGGCGTGATGGCACCCCCAGCCCCTGCCATTCTTCCCCCTCGCCCCCTCTCCCCACCATTGCTCTGCATTGCCCTGGGTTAGCCCAGGGGTGCCAGGTGGCTCCCCACCATACACTCTTGCCTTTCTGCTGCGGCGGCCTTCTAAACCGCCGGTCCCAGAGCTGCAGGGAGGGGCGGCACAGACTCCCCACGTGGCTCATTGTGTGTGGTGGGGCCTGTAGCCCCTTTTGCTTCACCCTTTGGTTCCTGCTGGGGACTCAGGCCAAAGTGTCCACCCCATCGTGGAGGACAACACCCCTTCCTTGCGGGAGTCATCCCTGAGCTGGCACCTCAGTTGTGTCTTCAGTTGGCTCTCCGTGTCCTGGCTGGCTGGCTGGCAGCTCCTGGGCGAGGTGGCATGTGCTGTGACTAGTAGAGGCCGCTATCATGGGCCCACTCCCCTGCCTTCTTTGCTGGACTGTGGTCCAAGATGTTATGTGGGGCTCTGTGCTGACAAGTCACATACTCTGTAGGCTTCAGAGAGTGGCTCTGGCTAACACCCTGTGAGAAGGGACAAGACCCATGCCTGGATGTGTCGCCTCTTCCTGTCACGGCAAATCACCTTTCCTTCCATGGAGGAAGGGGTCAGTGCAGTCAGCTTGCTGTCAAGGGGCTGCTTGGTCTGCTCGACAGCGAAGCTGAATTGAAGAGGCCCTGCTGGAGCACGGAGACCCAACACAACCTGCCTGCCCCAGGACAGGGTCCCCCACCTCAGTGCTATCGGCACCTGGAGCTGGAGAATTCTCTTGTGCATTGTGGGTTGTGGAGCAGAGTCCCTGGCCTGTACCTGCTAGATGCCAGTAGCACCTGTCCTGTTGTGTCAGCTAACAATATCCCCAGATATTTATTGCAGAATGACCCCTGGGCGGATACAGTTGTCCCTGGTGAGACCCACTGTATTGAGATCTTCAGAGCACTGGTGCACAGAGAGGTGACAGCTAGACTGAGGGCCTCTGCTCATCCCCAGGAGAGTGCTCTGTTGAGGGGGACTTGAGGGTGAGTGTTGCAGGCCAGCCGTGCTTCCCTTCCAGGCTGTGTGTTCAGCGCAGCAGCTTCCCCCGGGCTTCAGGGGCACAGGGAGGCCTCAAGGCTGTATTGACTCCCCTTGCTCTGCCTGACCTGAGCTTTGTGGGTGGCAAGTGAAACTTGTGTCAGGCCCTGGGCCAAGCCCCCAAGGGCCCAAAAGATGTCTGTCCCGGAAGATGTACATGCTTATGTTTATGGAGGAAGCTGTATTTAGAATGTTTAGGGGGAGATTCACAGAAGAAATTGCATGTCTCTAGTGTGTGACTCCACTTATGAGACATGTCCAGAAGAGGCCAATCTGCAGAGGCAGATGCAGATGAGGAGGGGCCTGGGGAGTGACTGCTAATGGGGTCCCGGAACTGTTCTGGAATTAGATAGTGCGGATGGTTGCGCAACCTGATGGACACGCTGAAAACTGCTGAATTAGTTAAAATGGTGAATTTGATGTCATGTGAATTTTACCTCAGTTCAAAACATTTTTTAAAAGACAAGTTGCCAGCCAGGTGCAGTGGCTCATGCCTGTAATCCCAGCACTTTGGGAGGCCGAGGCGGGGGTATCACCTGAGCTCAGGAGTTTGAGACCAGTTTGGCCAACATGGTGAAACCCCATCTCTACTACAAAAATTAGCCAGATGTGGTGGCAGGCACCTGTAATCCCAGCTACTTGGGAGGCTGAGGCAGGGAGAATTGCTTGAATCTGGGAGGTGGAGGTCGCAGTCAGCCGAGATCGCACCACTGCACTCCAGCCTGGGCGACAGAGTGAGACTCTGTCTCAAAAAAAAAAAAAAGACAAGTTGCAGATGAGCTGAGCTTTGGGCAGAGCCAGTGGGATTCTAATGGGGGTTGGATGTTGTGCTCATCAGCAAGCAACAGTTAGTTGGTTGAGGGTTTTGATCACGGGGTAGCTACTGCCTTCCCCATTTTATCCAGCTCTGTAGTTGCTATAAAGTTGCTAGAACCTTGGCATATCACTTATCAGTTTTGTCACCTCAGATGGCTCCTTCACTGCTTGGGGTGTCTCCTGGGTGTGGGGCTCTCCTTCCTGTGGCCTCTGCTGACTGCCTGGCGATGGCATATGCTCTGGTGAGGGGAGGACCAGCGGTTTTTCCTGTTTGTTTTCTGCTTTCTCGTTTAACCCTCCTCGTCTTGTGAGATGAATGTTGTTGTCTCTGTTCACTATGCAGATGAGGACTTTGAGTCTCAGAGACACCACTAACTTGCCTGGTCCAAGACTTCTGGGCCTCTCAGGCTGCAGCCATCAATGCTGCAGTGACGTTTGCCTGGGAGGCTGACCCTGGGAGTCTGCAGGCGTATTAGGACCCCCTGATCCAGAAGACAGCAGAGATGTAGGCCAGGAAGGACCACTACCGAGCATCTGAGGGCAGGCACACCTCAGACTGACCAGAATACAAATGAATTCGAGTCACTTACAAAGAAAGTGGCATAAGGCCAGGCACACTGGCTCATGCCTATAATCCCAGCACGTTGGGAGGCCGAGGTGGGAGGATCGCTTGAGACCAAGAATGTGAGACCAGCCTGGACAACATAGCAAGATCTTGCCTCTACAAAAGTAAAAATTCAAAAAAGTGGCATTTGACACTTTTTTTTTTTTTTTAATTGAGATAGTTTCACTCTGTTCCCCAGGCTGGAGTGCAATGGTGTGATCTCGGCTCACTGCAACCTCCACCTTCCAGGTTCAAGTGATTCTCCTGCCTTAGCCTCCCAAGTAGCTGGGATTACAGGTGTGCGCCACCACGCCCAGCTAGTTTTTGTATTTTTATTACAGACGAGGTTTCACCATGTTGGTCAAGCTGGTCTGTAGCTCCTGACCTCAGGTGATCCACCCACCTCGGCCTCCCAAAGTGCTGGGATTACAGGCATGAACCACTGTGCCTGGCCGACACATGCTATTAAGTGAAGCTGATGTGTTTGGTATTGTTTTCTTGTAGAAAGTGAGGGGCATTTGTGTAATGGATTTTGGAAGTGTTTAAAGAAACAAAAGGGAGTGTTGAGACGCCATCCACCCCTGCGAGAAGCTGCATTGGTATTATGGGGGGGAGGGGCACCAGGATGGGTGGCCCCACTTCTGGCCTCTGACTTCCTGAGCCTCAGGCCCATGTGGGCCCAGGCAGGGCCCAGCAGGCCGGGCTGCCCAGCTCCCCTCCACTATCCCCTCTGCCACCAGATGCCATCCGGCAGAGCAACCAGATGCTGCGAGAGCGCTGCGAGGAGCTTCTGCATTTCCAAGCCAGCCAGAGGGAGGAGAAGGAGTTCCTCATGTGCAAATTCCAAGAGGCCAGGAAACTGGTGGAGAGACTCAGCCTGGAGAAGCTCGACCTGAAGAGGCAGAAAGAGCAGGCTCTGCGGGAGGTAGAGCACCTGAAGAGATGCCAGCAGGTAGCCGGGGCAGGGCCAGGTTCTGAAAACCCATGGTGACGCCAGTGTTCCACGAGGGAACTCGTGGTCGGGGTCTCCCAAAGCACCCTGGGGCTCAGTGCTGTGCTGGGAGGGCTCAGAACTCAGAAAAGCCGTCACACTCTGCGTTCCGGTTTATTACAAGGAGAGGACACAGGTCACGGTGAGCGAAGGCTCAGGGTGCACAGGACAGGCTCCAGGAGAGACCAGGCGTGAGCTTCAGTGGCTCCTCGCCCAGGGCACAACAGGTGTTGTGCCGACAGCACCTGTTTCTTTCAGCAACAGTGTGGGACAGCATGCACGGAGTCATAACTAGGGAAGCTCACCCCAGCCGTGGCGGCCAGGGTTTCCATGGGGGGTGGGCTGTGTAGGCGTGGAGCGCCTGTGTGGCCAACCCTGGTCACTCGGGCTACAGCCACCAGAGGTCCAGCTGTGTGGCCCAGGGCTCCCCCATAAATCGTGTGGTTAGCACAGACCCCCTGGTTTCAGGGCCTTTGTGTGTGGGCTTGGCTGATTGCAGGATCCTGGCGATGTTAGTCAGGAAGGGGCTGTGCTGCCTTTGAGGGGCAAGGTGGGGAGAAGTGGTGGAGAGGAAACTTGCTGGCGGGTACCTGGCACTTGCCACAGCCAGGTTCCGCTCCCCTGGGGAAAGGCGTGGATGGTGGGCTGTGCACGCCACTCCACTCAGGCCTTGGAGCGCCTGGCTTAAGGTGTTGATTTCCTGTGTGGGAAGTGGATGAGTTTTCTACAGCTGCCGTGACCAAGCACCACAGACTTCGGCGAGGCCGAAGCCCCAGAAACGTGTGGCCTCCCGGTTCCGGAGGCCTGGAGGCTGAGCTAGCGGTGGTGTCCCCAGGGTGGGCTCCCGGCCAGGGACATGAGGGAGCGGCCTTCCAGGCCTCTCCCCGGCGCTGGGGGCCCCCGGCGGCGCCTCTCCAGCCTCCGCCTCCGTCATCCCGTGGCCTTGTCCCCGCGGGCCTCTGTGCCTGTCCTCCTCTTTTGACAAGAACACCGGAGATACACAAAGATACACAAAAGCGGGCCTTTGTTCAAGCTGGGAAAAGAGATTTTCTTCAGAAACCCCCGCTCACGGGGGAGAGAGCTGAGCTCCGTTCCCGCCCCAGCAGAGGCGGCATGGCCTTGCGAAGGGAGGATGAGGGAGTCGGGAGGGGGCGAGTGGAGGCTCAGGTGAAAGATGACGGGGCAGCCAGCGTCCGTGCCACGAGGCCAGCCGTGTGTGGGAGCTGCCGGTGCTTACCAAGGTTGGGATTCTTCCCTCCCGTGGAGACTGGGAGACCGGGCCCCGTGCCTCCTGAGGTTTCCATTTCCAAGGAGTGGCTGCGGGGCCCTCGGGAAAGACCCTGGGTTGTGGGTGCTACACAGATGTCTCAAAGGGACAGGCTAAGCCCTTGCTAGTAAATGCTGTAAGCAAGGGAGGTCAGGTGTTGGCCGGAACAGACAGTAAATGCTTTGGACAGCCCTGAGCGTTTCCAGACGGGAACTCACTCAAAAGGGGGCTGGGGCGTCCCAGGGGCGCGGCCTTAGGCTCCCAGAGGCCCCGTGAGGTGGTGGCCGGGTGTCTTCGTGCAGGGGTTTGAGTGGAGCGTGCCTGCCGAGACGTTCTGCAGTTCCCAGTGTTTAACAAAATTCAGTGTCCACTCTTTGATTTGCAAAAACTCTCCCATCCTAGCGGCCCCGGGTGTGGACTGGGGCCTGTGTTTACTTTGCCCTGTTCGTGCCTGACCTCCTTTTGCCCCAAGTCTCAGAGAGGCTGAGAGAGATCCCCTGCTGGGGCTGCAGCCGCAAGGCCACCGGGTTCAGCCCTCAAGGCCTGCTTGCCGGGGCAGTGACTAAGCCGTTGACAACCTCAAGGCAGCTTTGTGCTCCTTCGTCTCTTTGGGGATCTCTTTTGGCCCCATCTGTGTGTCTCACCCTGTGGCGGAGGGTTAAGGTGGGCAGCTGGGGAGGGTTGGGTGGCCCTTGGGCTCATGAGGCCCCAGGGCACCCAGGTTTGGGGGTGCCGAGGGCAGGAAAAAAGGCCTCATGGTGCGCAGGCCTCAGCCTCTTGCGGGTTGCCCCGGGGCTTGTGGATGGCAGGAGTGGGCCACTGGGGGGAAGGCAGTGCTGACAGGAAGTGGCTTTTTCTCCTGCAGCAGATGGCTGAGGACAAGGCCTCTGTGAAAGCCCAGGTGACATCCTTGCTCGGGGAGCTGCAGGAGAGCCAGAGTCGCTTGGAGGCTGCCACTAAGGAATGCCAGACTCTGGAGGGTCGGTGAGTCGTGGGAGCCAGCTCCGGAGACCCCTTCCAGGGTTTCCAAAAGCATGAGGTGGGTTTAGGGGCTTCCAGGCTGCTCCTTGATGAGGCTAGACCGGGGCAGGCTGCGTAAACACGTTGGGGCAGGTGTCAGGAGAGGTCTGGGCCAGGCATCCGGGACCTGGGTCCCAGCCAGCTCTCCGCACTCTGTGACCCTTTGATGGAGTTTTGATTATTTCCTTAGGAGGCATTTTGGGGGCCCTGAGCCCACACCCACGGTGTCTAGTTCTCTGGAAGGACTTCTGGGACCGGTGCACGGTTGCCCGCGTGGCTGAGGTAGATGAGAGTTTTGGAAAAGGGCACAGGGCAGGAGCCGCCAGGGCAGGAGCCGCGGGGGGAGTTGGAGAAGCCCTGTCCCAGCCTCCCGCTGCCCTGCGAGCGGCACAGTGAGACGCGCCTCCCACACGGGCCATGTTCCTGCCCAGAGATGCCCACTAGACACTCGGCACCCTGGGTGTTTACCGGGGACAGGTCCTGTGAGCACCCTCTGCCAGGCAGGTACCTAAATCTCCGACTCCCAGCAACAGAGTGGGTGCTCATGGCAACCACGTTGTTCCTACAAATGGCGCAGGTGCAGGGACCGCCCTGACCACTAGGGAAAGTGTCACTGTGTCAAGGGAACTTTACCAGCCAAGGGCCAACCTTGCCAACCAGTGGCCTCAGGCCTGCTGGTTACTCTCTTTTGCAAAGGGGTCTTGGTTCTTGTGAGTGGGACCATTGGGTCAAAGGGCAGGGAGGTTTCTGTGGTTCTCATTCGGCCCTGCTTCTGCCCTCCAGACAGATGGATCAGCTGCCAGGGGGGCCCCGGCCACCCCAGCACAGTAGGCGGTCAGGGTGTACTTGGGGCAGCCGGCAGGGCAGAGGGGAGGGGAGCTCTGATCAGGCTCTGATGGGCAGAGGGAGCCCGTGCAGGGTGTGGGGGCAGCATGCGGGCAGGCGTGGAGGGGAGAGCCAAGAAGCCAGGCCTGCCAGGCAGAGTTGGGGTGACTAGAGAAGGGCCGTGTCTGCCTGTGGCCAGAGGCCACCCAGGACCTGCACAGAAGCACCCACCATCGTCCCTGCAGCGAGGCTGTGTGGTGGGCTGAGGCCAGACCCTGGAAACTGGAGGTTAAGGGAGCTGTAGGGGGGCAGGTGTGGGAACTGAGCATCCGAGCAGGTGGTCTGGGACTCCAGCAGAGCTCTGGGCAGCACCAGGGATGGGGCCGAGTCCTAGTCAGCGTTGAGCTCAGTGCTTGCACGCCCAGGTGGGCAGTCTCTCACTTTTGGAACAACAGTCTCTCCTGACCCCTCCACTGAGACTTCTTTTGCTGGGGCCCCCAGCAGCCCCCCATTGGAACTCCACAGGCAGTTCCAAGGGCTCCTCTCATCTGGCCCCAGCACTGCGGGATGCAGGTGACCCCATCCTTTTCTCGGACCACCCCCTTCCCCTGGCTTCCAGGTCTCCTTGGCATCTTGACCCTGTACTTGGTCATCTGCTGGGCCCCTACATTGAAGCAAACACGTCTCAAGCAAAGCTCCTCCTGCTGCTCCCACCTGGCCCCCTGCAGTTGTCCTTGTGTCTGGTGACGGTGCCTCCACCCTGCTGCCTGGCTTCAGCTCACGGTCACAGAGTGTTCAGAGCCGACCCCCACCCCCCCGCCCATGCCCTGCGCATAGCCCCTCCTCTCCCCCTGTTTTTCCTCCCTGAGTCTGCTCTTTCCCTGTGCCAGGGCCCGGGCGGCCAGCGAGCAGGCGCGGCAGCTGGAGAGTGAGCGTGAGGCACTGCAGCAGCAGCACAGCGTGCAGGTGGACCAGCTGCGCATGCAGGGCCAGAGCGTGGAGGCCGCACTCCGCATGGAGCGCCAGGCTGCCTCGGAGGAGAAGTGAGTCAGCCGGGGCGGGGCCGCACCACGGGGTCTGTGGTTCTACACTTGATCTTAGCTAAAAGGCCGAGAAGTGTTGGGTCCATGGTTCTTTCTGCCTTCTGAGGAGTCCTTCAGATTCTGTCTGTGGCTGCGGGCCCATTCTGTCCCTTAGCCTTGCTAACAGTAGAGGCGACTATGATGACACCCGGTTTGTCTTTGACACAATCATGCCTTCTGCTATCCAGACCACGTCTCACTGCCTGTCCACACGTGGCCTTTTTTGTAGTTTTTTTTCCTAGCCACTAGGTCATCAGGGGACTTGTCCTTTAAAACCCCATCTAGGCTGGGTGCCGTGGCTCACGCCTGTAATCCCAAACACTTTGGGAGGCCAAGGTGGGTGGATGGCTTAAGCCCAGGAGTTCAAGACCAGCCTGGGCAACAGAAAGACAACAAAAATACCCCAAGCCTCCCTTCTACCGGCATCCAATCTGGGACCTCAGGTTCCTGTCCTTGGCGTGCCTTTTGAGTCTCCTTTAGAACAGTTCCCCTGCCTTTCTGAGCTGTTTGTGAAGTTCACAGTTTTGAAGAGTGCAGGGTAGTTCCATTGTATTATTACTATTAATTATTATTATTACTATTACTATTGTTATTTTCAAGACAGGGTCTTGCTCTATCGTTCAGGCTGGAGTGCAGTCACATTATCTCAGCTTACTGTACCTTCTGCCTCTTGGGCTCAAGCGATCCTCCCAACTAGCCGGGACTATAGGCACAGGCCAGCACACCTGGCTAATTTTTGTATTTTTGGTAGAGGTAATGTTTTCCCATGTTGCCCAGGCTGGTCTTGAACTCCTGAGCTCAAGCGATCCTCCCGCCTTGGCTTCTCAAAACGTTGGGATTACGGGTGTGAGCCACCGCATCTGGCCGCGATTTTATTATAAACATTTTAAAATACTAGCTTTTAGGAAAACGACATTAACTGCCTGGTGACCAGTCCAGCACTCTGCTTTAGAGCTGACAGCCTCAGGAGTCCTCACACAGCCTTGGAAGACCCCATTCCAGGCCTGTGATGCGAGGGAGGGAAGGGAGCGGGTAGAGTTGGAAGCAGGCAGGAACTGTGGCTGGACTGGGATGAGGTGGTTTCTCCAGCAAAAGCTCCTTTTCCTCAGGCGGAAGCTGGCCCAGTTGCAGGTGGCCTATCACCAGCTCTTCCAAGAATACGACAACCACATCAAGAGCAGCCTGGTGGGCAGCGAGCGGAAGCGAGTAAGTGCGGCTGCCGGGGCTCTAGGGCTGGCCTTGTCTCTTCCTCTCCCCACTTCCCTGAACCTTGAGAATGGGCTTCTGGGAGGGACGCTTGACTTGCCTTAGACCTTTATCAGGCTGCAGCTGTGACAGCTCAGGGAAGCTGTGGGGAGATGGCAACCCCGGGATGTGGCTCTCAGGAGTGTGAGCAGGCCACCATAATGGGGGGCTGGACCAGAGCCTTGGGATGCTCCCTCTGTGGGGCTGGGGATATCTTGTCTCCATGGACATTCCCTCTTGCCAGCCATCGCCATCTAGGCACCTGGCTCAGCTTCCCCCAAGCCAAGGTAAGCCCGGCAACATTTCCACCCCAGTGTTGGTTGGGAGCCTTTTCCTAGTTTGTCCTCATCAGACCTAAGCTGGGTGCAGTTTGCTAGCGATCACGTTTTAGCAGGACACCATCAATCGTAAGTGTACCCAGAGGAGATTTATAAGGACAAAGCCTGAAGCCAGGTCACGTGGGGAAGAGTTAGCTACAAAACTGGCCACTTAATTTCTGGAGGGAAGCGTTGGTGGGGTGTGTCTGCGTGTGTCTCAGGGAGCTGGGGATGCCTGTGTGGGAGGAGTGCACCTCTGACCAGGTGGCAGAGTGGAAGGACTGAGGACTCTCAGCTTAGCTGTGCACGTGGCGGGCACAGGACCGGCTCGCTGTGAGTGGGTGTGGCCTGTGTCCTATGAAGGGTGGGAGGAAGGCTGTGCAGCTGGGTGTTCTGGGAAGGGAATGTCGGCCTGGCTGGAAGGTTGTGCCAGATGACCTCAGCGGCCTCTTCAGTCCTGAAAAAAACCTCAGCATCTCCTCCTCTGTCGTTTTGGGCCGTGACAGGACGCAGTCTTCTCCCTGTGCACGCTGAGATCCTGCAATGGGCCC
Organism: Theropithecus gelada; assembly: GCF_003255815.1. Classification (NCBI taxonomy): domain Eukaryota; kingdom Metazoa; phylum Chordata; class Mammalia; order Primates; family Cercopithecidae; genus Theropithecus; species Theropithecus gelada. The sequence goes on along the minus strand of NC_037689.1, from coordinate 153,323,185 downwards.
TCAAATCAGGGGCTGGCATCACCCAGCTTGGTCAACCACGGCCACTCTTTCGTCCTTCTCAGTTCTTCTCAGCCAGCCTCGCCCCGGGCCGACGAGGCTCCGTCAGCTCCCCTTGCCCGTCTTTAGGGAATGCAGCTGGAAGATCTCAAGCAGCAGCTCCAGCAGGCCGAGGAGGCCCTGGTGGCCAAACAGGAGGTGATCGATAAGCTGAAGGAGGAGGCCGAGCAGCACAAGATTGTGATGGAGACCGTTCCGGTGCTGAAGGCCCAGGTGAGGGCCCTCCTCTCTGGCCCACCCTGGCACTGGGACCTGGAGTGCCTCTTTGGCGTCTTTTTTTTTTTTGCTTTTTGAGATGGAGTTTTGCTCTTGTTGTCCAGGCTGGAGTGCAGTGGCACGATCTTGGCTCACTGCAACCTCTGCCTCCCGGGTTCAAACGATTCTCTTGCCTCAGCCTCCTGAGTAGCTGGGCTTACAGGCGCCTGCCACCACGCCCGTCTAATTTTTGTATTTTTAGTAGAGACAGGGTTTCACCGTGTTGGCCCGGCTGGTCTCGAACTTCTGGCCTCAGGTGATCTGCCCACCTCAGCCTTCCAAAGTTCTGGGATTACAGGCGTGAGCCACCATGCCTGGCCTCTTTGGCATCATTTTGTAGTGGCCTTTCGTAAGCTTCTGAAGCACTTGTGCTGCTCCTTAGACCTCTCGGTGAGCTTGGCGTTACTCGCCGACGTGCCTGTTTCCTCTGCGCCGCTGGGGGCTCTGGGAGGACAGCATGGGCTCTGCTTTGTTCCTATGGTGCGCGGCACAGTGCCTGGTGGGTGGCTGGCTTGTGGCGGGCACATCCCTTTCTGTTGGATTTGCCAGGCGGACATCTACAAGGCGGACTTCCAGGCTGAGAGGCAGGCTCGGGAGAAGCTGGCCGAGAAGAAGGAGCTCTTGCAGGAGCAGCTGGAGCAGCTGCAGAGGGAGTACAGCAAACTGAAGGCCAGCTGTCAGGAGTCGGCCAGGTGGGCCTCTGAGAGCGTGCCCGTGTAAGCAGTGGGTGCGACACTGGGGGGTCGCCAGTGGTGACCGCAGGAGACGGATGGCTCCTGGTGTTCTGGGTTAGGGCTCACTGTGGTCCCTCTCCTCTCACCTGAGCTTCCAAGAGCTTCTTTGACACTAGTCCAGCCAAGGAGCTTTACAGAAACGCGTGCCTTGACTGGACGGTTTCTGTTTTCAAAGGATCGAGGACATGAGGAAGCGGCATGTTGAGGTCTCCCAGGCCCCCTTGCCCCCTGCCCCCGGTGAGTGAGCGAGCATTGGGCCTGTGGGAGGAGGTGGGTGGGGAGGGCAGGTGCTGCGCCGCGGGAGGTCACAGTTCGACCTTCCTGTCGCTCTCCGGAGACTTGACGGCGGGAGCTCGTATAGGCCACCCCATCGGTAGCCCACCCCCTTCCCCGAGGCTAAGGGAGGCGTGCCGTGGTATCGGCGGCTCCTGGTTTTACATGAGTGGCCTGTGAGACCAGGCCTGCCATTGACAGTCCTGCCAAGTCTCCGTCCCTTTCCATCCTCCCCTTCCCTCTGACTCTTCTCTTTTCCCAGCCTACCTCTCCTCTCCCCTGGCCCTGCCCAGCCAGAGGAGGAGCCCCCCTGAGGAGCCACCTGACTTCTGCTGTCCCAAGTGCCAGTATCAGGCCCCTGATATGGACACCCTGCAGATACATGTCATGGAGTGCATTGAGTAGGGCCGGCCAGTGCAAGGCCACTAGCTGCCGAGGACATGCCCGGGACCGTGCAGTCTGCGCTTTCCTCTCCCACCTGCCTAGCCCAGGATGAAGGGCTGGGTGACCACAACTGGGATGCCACCTGGACCCCCACCCAGGAGCTGGCCGCGGCGCCTTACGCTTCAGCTCTTGGTCCACTGGTCGCCTCTTTTAGGGTAGATGCGGCCCTGATCAGGCCTGACTCGCTGCTCTTTTTGTTCCCTTCTGTCTGCTTGAACCACTTGCCTCGGGCTAATCCCTCCCTCTTCCTCCACCCCGCACTGGGGAAGTCAAGAATGGGGGCCTGGGGCGCTCAGGGAGAACTGCTTCCCCTGGCAGAGCTGGGTGGCAGCTCTTCCTCCCAACGGACACCGACCCACCCACCGCTGTGCCCTGGGAGTGCTGCCCTCGTACCGTGCCACGGGTGCTCTCCTTTTGGGCTGCATGCTATTCCATTTTGCAGCCAGACCGATGTGTATTTAACCAGTCACTATTGATGGACATTTGGGTTGTTTCCAATGTTTTTGTTACCATAAATAATGGCGTAGTAAAAATCCTTGTGCATTAGTTGTGCGTATCTTTGGCATAGATTCTGAGAAGTGACACCACTGAGTATGGGCGATGGGGTAGATGGTACCTGAGCCCCTTCCTCCTTGGAGCTTGGTCTCCCGTCTCTCCCCACCCCCTATTTCCCTAGCCTTGCCAAGGAGGAGGTGGGAAAGCCCGTTTGGGTTTTTGTCATTCGCTAGGCCGTGCAGTTCTCCGTCAAGTGTGAGCTTCAGCATCTTTTCTGAGACTTAAGGATGCTTTTTAGTTCTGCTTGTGAATGGGCTGCTCATATCATATGTATATATGTATGTATATGTGTGTATATGTGTGTGTGTATATACATATATATATATATATATATATATATTTTTTTTTTTTTTCTCCTTTTTTTTTGAGACAGAGTTTTGCTCTTCTCACCCAGACTGGAGTGCAGTGGCGCAATCTCAGCTCACTGCAACCTCCGCCTCCTGGGTTCAAGCGATTCTCCTGCCTCAGCCTCCCTAGTAGCTGGGACTACAGGTGCCTGCCACCACGCTCGGCTAATTTTTGTATTTTTAGTAGAGACGGGGTTTCACCATATTGGCCAGGCTGGTCTCGAATTCCTGACCTCAGGTGATCCACCTGCCTTGGCCTCCCAGAGTGCTAAGATTACAGGTGTGAGCCACTGTGCCCGGCCAATTTTTGTATTTTTAGTAGAGACAGGGTTTCACCATGTTGGCCAGGCTGGTCTCAAACTCCTGACCTCAGGTGATCTGCCTGCCTCGGCCTCCCAAAGTGTAGGAGTACAGGCGTGAGCCACGGCGCCCCGCTGGGCTGCTCATATCTTTTATCCATTTGTCTACTGGGTGGTTGTCTTTTGTTGCTCAGCTTTTAGAAACTCTTTGTCCATGAGCAGGATTAGCTTTGTGCCTGTGATAGAAATTGCAGATATCTTTTCCTGCTTTGACCTTGCTACTAGTGTTTCTTTGTTTTTTGTTTTGAGACAAGGTCTCTGTCTGTCACCCAGGCGGGAGTGTAGTGGCACAATCAGAGCTCACCGCAGCCTTGATTTCCCGAGCTCCAGCAGTCCTCCTGCCTCGGCCTTGCGAGTAGCTGGGATCACAGGCGCGGGCCACCACACCCTGCTAAACTACTGTGCTTCTCGGCCTCGAAGTTTTTTTTTCTTTGTGTAGTCACATTTATCCATTTTTTTCCCCTTTTACTACTTTGAGTTTGGAGTCGTCATGACCACCTCGTGGTCTGATGGAAGGATGCTTCACACACGAGCACTTTTCTTTTTCCAACACCGAAGCATGCTCTTGTCTTCACCAAGAGTGTTGCTGCTCAGTGTGGCCGGTGGTGGCTGTTTCATCACATTCCAGAAGTTTGTGATGCCGTTTCCTACACTGGCCCCAATTATGAAGAACAGACGACTCTACTTGTTTTACAAGATTCTGGAAATTTCCTAGGATGTCAGAGCCCCGGGCATTAACCCTGCAATTGTAGCAAAGGAAACAAAGTTGGAAGTTGACTCCCCAGCACCCGGGCCTGCCTTCCTGCCCTCCTCCAAGCTGCCCTGGTTGGGAACGGGATGTTGTGAATCCACCCCGAGGCTTCCTCACAGGGCTTCTTCCTGCTATTTGACAGTGTGAGGCTGGCTAGAATTGGGGTATGAAGCCTTCTAAAAATTAACCTGGCCTGAGGGCTTTCTCAGCATCTGGGGGTGGGGTGTGGCGGGGAGTGATCTTTCCCCTTCTTCAAGCCAGGTGTCCATCAGATTGTACTTGGGAAACTGAAAGGCACAGACAGCTTCTCTGCTCACGGGTGCTGCACTTAAATCCTAATCTTGCAATTTTTCTACAAGAGCACTTTACATTTTTTTTGGAGGGAGGGTGTATGAGTGGACTGTGGCTGCTGTAACAAAGCACTGCACACTTGGGGCTGAAAACAACAGAAACTCCTTCACAGTGTTGGAAGCCAGAGTCTGCAATCAAGTTGTCAGCAAGGCTGGTTTCGTTTCTTTTTCTTTCCTTCTTTCTTTTTTTTTTTTTTTTGATAGAGTCTTGCTCTGACACCCAGGCTGGAGTGCAGTGGCGCCATCTCAGCTCACTGCAATTTCCGCCTCCAGGGTTCAAGCAATTCTTGTGCCTCAGCCTCCCGAGTAGCTGGGATTACAGGTGCCTGCCACCACATCCTGCAAGGCTGGTTTCCTCTGCAGGCGCCAAGAGAGTCATTTACGGGCCTCTGTCTCAGCCTCTGCTGGTTGCTTATAGAGCCATCACCCCAGTCTCTGCCTCTGTCATCACACAGTCTCTTCCTCTTCGTCTGTGTCTTCCCTTTTGTCTCATAAAGGACACCAGTCACTGGATGTAGGGCCCACATGGATAATCCAGGATGATCTCCTCATCTCGGCATTCTTTACATCTGGAAAGACCCTTTTCCCAAAGAAGGTCACACCCATGAGATATGCACGTATCTCTTCAGGGCCACCACACCACCCAGTATGGGGACATCCTCCAGAGCACACAGATGAGGGCAAATGCAGCAGCAGTGCCTGGGAGCTGGAAGAACCCACCGCCCTGCCTCCTTCCTCCTCTGGTAGCACGGTGTAGGGTTGACCGTATACCAGACACCAAGGATTTAAAACCATACCATTTGCCCGGAAGTAAGGCATTCGAAGGTTTTCCTTTTCGGCTTTACTTAGGTTGAGCTTCCAGAACAACTGGTCGGATTACTCTTGGGAGGGAACCAGCCTGCCTGCCCTATTGGCTGCGGCCCCTTGATGCACAAACCAGAACCCCGTTCCTCCTGGAGCTTGTGGCGTTCTCTGGTGTTTGTGCGCACTCCCCCTCCTGCCAACCAACGCACGAGAGCAGTGCGGGTGACCAGTAAGCACAGTGAGAAGGTGTTTCGCCCTCATCGGTAACTAAAACAACACCAAGTCCAACAGCAAGCAAAAAGTGATCTGAAAATGGCAACTGATGAAGCCCTAGGTGAGCGCTCTGCCGGCAAGGTGCAGGACAGAGGCCTTGCAATGCCGTCCCTTCCGAGGGGGCCATTTGCTGGGATGGAGCAAGCCCGTAGGCAGCGTCCTCAGCCCTGGTGTGTAACCCTAAGAGAGAGTCGGGCACTCACGATGACTCTGGCTTTGGGGAGGCGCTTCACTTCATCGTTTGTAGCTGCCAAAGGTCGGGGTAAGATAAGAGGCTGCATATGTAACGACGTGGCCCGGCACAGCTGGCATTTCGAACATCTCACACGCCACATGCCTTATAGCATGTTGGTGTGAACAGGCCAGGTGCCAAACTTACGGATAAAGCGTGACCCCAGTAGAGAAGTAAAAGCTCTGAGTGCACACCCTGCTAACATTTGGAGGGACGTGAGTAGCTGGGTGGCCAGTAATGAGAAGTTTCCCTTACATGTTAATATATTTCCTAAATGCTTATAATTTGCACGCATTCCTTTGATACACACAGAATACGTCTTCCCACACAGTCGCTCGGGTGTTGACGCAGCTTGGTTTTCTTCTGTGCCAGTGGCAGGGAAGAGCTCGCTGTTGACACGGCCGCCCAGCAAGGCACGGGCAGGGGCTTACCGTGTCTCCTGGGGCTGCCGTGACCAAGCACCACAGACTTCGGCGAGGCCGAAGCCCCAGAAACATGTGGCCTCCCGGTTCCGGAGGCCTGGAGGCTGAGCTAGCGGTGGTGTCCCCAGGGTGGGCTCCCGGCCAGGGACATGAGGGAGCGGCCTTCCAGGCCTCTCCCCGGCGCTGGGGGCCCCCGGCGGCGCCTCTCCAGCCTCCGCCTCCGTCATCCCGTGGCCTTGTCCCCGCGGGCCTCTGTGCCTGTCCTCCTCTTTTGACAAGAACACCGGAGATACACAAAGATACACAAAAGCGGGCCTTTGTTCAAGCTGGGAAAAGAGATTTTCTTCAGAAACCCCCGCTCACGGGGGAGAGAGCTGAGCTCCGTTCCCGCCCCAGCAGAGGCGGCATGGCCTTGCGAAGGGAGGATGAGGGAGTCGGGAGGGGGCGAGTGGAGGCTCAGGTGAAAGATGACGGGGCAGCCAGCGTCCGTGCCACGAGGCCAGCCGTGTGTGGGA
>NC_037689.1:153276360-153315019 GCF_003255815.1 Theropithecus gelada | reverse complement strand
CAAAGTGCTGGGATTACAGGCGTGAGCCACCGCGCCCGGCCAATAGCATTTTTTACTAGCCTTTGACTTGTTTCACTGATGTCTGCTTTGTGATTTATTAGGTCCTCCTCCTGCTTGTCTGGGGCTAGCTTTCTCTTTTCCTCTAGGGTCTTAAGAGGAAAAGCTGAGATGATTGGGCCAGGAAGGAATGGGGAAGAAGAGTGGGGCATGGCGAGTCCACAGTCCAGACCACAGTGGGGAAGGGCCGCACCCTAGCCGTGGAGAGGAGGAGGAGAAAGTGCTGTCGTTGGAGGGGCATTTGGGGCTGAGGAGAAGCTGGTGGGTTTGTACAGGTGCTGTGGGGGAGAACGGAGGGGTGAGGTGTGTGGGAGGGAAGAGCCCAGCTGGGAAATGGGGGCTTTGCACGGGAGGAGCTGCTCCCCCATACAGAGCCCAGCTCCAGGGGATCCCTTCTCCCCCAGATTCTCACGGCTCTGGACCGAGATGCCTCAAGGCGACAGAAGCTGGAAGATCGTCAGCCTCGTGCCCAGTGAAAGCTATGCGTGGTGGAATGGGTGAGGAGGGGGCTTCTCAGTCTTGAGCCGTCCTCCTGTCCTGGGGAGCGGCTGGCTCAAGCCTGGGTCCCCGGGCTGAGCCCTGAATTGGGTGTTGCGGGGCAGGTCACCCTGGCCAGGATGTCTCCGGCACACCTGGGCCCTGAAAGGAGAGGGAGTGACAGACAGGACCAGGCAGAAGGCGGGGGAGGCCGGATGCGGTATTAAAGAGGCTGGCCAGAAAAGCCTCTCTGAGAGGGTGACAATTGTGTGTAACGCTGTGTTTAAAATGTATTTTGCTTAGAATTTGGGATCATGGAGGACAGTAAGGAGGACTAGATTGCAGCTCTGAACAGACCCTCCTCTCCTGAACACCCGCCCCCCAGCCCACCACTGGAGAAACTTCAAATTAGAGAGCCCAGCCGAGTGAAATACAGGGATAGAGGAAGTAGCAGAAAGCAGGCAAGGTGAGAGCTGGTGGCTGGGGTGTGGGCTGTATGGGGGTATCAAGCGATGAGGCGGGGCCTGGCTGATGCGGCAGGGGTCATGGTGGGGNAAGTATTTAAACTCCACTAATATTTAACATATGGATTGACCCTGATGCTCTCCTTTGGTCCATGTTGGAGAGTCACTGTCATATACTCTAAATGAGGGATCCTGAGAAAAGTGTGAGATTTCTTGATTTGGTGAGATTTCATAGTGGCATGTACATTCCTTTGCTCACTTTAGGCATATTGTAACATATTTCAGTTTACATGTACCTAGTTAAGTAGATTTCTGGTTCTTAGTACAGGTTGAGAATCCCAAATCCAGAAATCTGAATTACTCCAAAGTCCAAAACTTTTGAGTACCAATGTAACGCTTAAAGGAAATACTTCAGATCTCAGAATTTTGGATTTGGGATGTTCAACTGATAAAATACAGATATTCCCACATCCCCAAAAAATCCCAAGTTTGAAACACTTCTAGACCTCAGCATTTTGAATAAGGGATATTCCAACCTGTATAATCTTCATCCTGTGGTTTCTTTGCAGGAATCTTCTTAAGCTGTGTGACTATTGTGTGTTGGTCAGCTAAAGCTAGATAAACTAACCCATGCAGAATGGACAAGTGGCTTAAGATTCCTGCAAGGAAGAAAATGGGTTGATGATAATAGTAATAATGCAAGGGCAAGAAAATGGTGAACTAGCTGACACTTCTATGAGTTTCCTCTTAATTTAGCCAAGTCATGAAGTGAAAACAAAAATAATCTAATCAGATCTGACAAGATGTCAGCCCCAAAACAAGAAAGAAAAGATCAAGAACATTATTTGATTTATACCCACTGTCTTCAATAACAAAGCCTACTCTAAGTATCATGCTTTGATATATTAGCCTGTGATAGTAGGACAAGTATATACTTTATAAATATACATATTGAGGATGTGTGCTCAAACTTTTTTTAGTGATAGGAATACTCAGTCAAAACTGTTTGGATCCTGGTGATGACAGATGACATTGTCAGTCAATCCTCATGTGGTAGTGAGGACATGTCCTGCAGTTCTGAAGGAATTCAATGGATTTTTTTTTAATTTAAAAAATAAAATAAAAAACTAATTAAAAAAAAAAACAGCTTGGAGACCGCTATTTTAAATGAGGAAAGTGGTTGCTGCCTATGGAATCTCTCATCTCTCATTCTATATCCGCTGCTTAGAAATTATTTTTCTTGTTTTTTGTTTTGTTTTTTACCTAAGGATTTTGTTATGGTATGAATAGTAGGATAGAGAGTAATATATCTAAATTATCAAACATGATTTAGGGAACTTTATTTCTTGATAAACATTTCTTCTACAGAAGTAAAAGACCAATTCCTGCCCAAAAGATTTAAAAACTGTAGTTGAAGAAAACTAAGAAAATGTTTCAAAGCAGCATATGAATCCCCGCCTGCAGGATAATGGAAACTCTTGGTGAAGATGCACCTTACTTGATGTAGATTTGTTTGTGAAAAAAAATTTATATATATATATATATATATTTCTGTAAAACTCCCTGTAACTCTGAGTCAGTTGGTAACCAGTAAACTAGTAGCAAATTGTAAAACAGATCTTTTCAGAAAGAGCGCTAACCTGCTGATTATTCCTCTCAGCATTCCTACAGCATGATTTTAACAAGTATTTTATACATATCCATATATTATTTAGTAATCTACTATTCTTATATTCTCCATGGCTCTTTGCATAATAAAAAGCATATAGCGGGTGTTTAATACTTATTTTGAAAATGAAAGAAAATGAAATGAAAACACCAGGACCTGGAAAGGTAGCTATTATCCCCCAAGATGGCCACATTTAATTCCTAGAGAAGATAACTTGTTTAGTTCTTCCCAAAGCACAGCTTAGTCCTGTGGCTCCCTTCCTTTCACCAGAGCCATAATATGGGGCAGCCCTGTGGACATGAACTTACCAAATAGATGGATGACCAATCAGAGTTACTTGACAGCCACTACTTATTGAGTAGGTTAGTAAAGGCACTTATGCAGTTATTATTATTTTATTTGTTACAGTCGCTCCATTAGGTGGATACTATTATGATCTCCATTTCATAAATGAGGAAATGAAGGCTGGCATAGATTGAGAGACTTGCCCAAATGTCACACAACTAGTGTGTAGTGGAGCCAGGATCCAAATGTAAATATATCTGACTCCAGAACCCAAGCTGTTGGCCATTCTAATAGGTTATGTTCTAGAGAACTGTGAAATTGCGCTCATTAATTAATGATTACTTCAATTTTGCATTTTTGGAGCTATATTTATTGGCATAAGTCACAGAGAACTGTTGTTATACCTTGGAGACACACTTTTGATGGGTCTGGGGAAATAATACTAATTTGGGATTGTAGACCAGGTTTCTAAATTCCAATTCAGTTCAAGAGGTGGTTCATTCAGTTTTGTAGTATATCCTAACTTAAGAGAACACATGGATGAGATCCCTGGAAATTTTGCCAGTCTGTGTGTTACACAGTCTCTTGAAGGTAGAGACAATCTCATATCTTCACATTTCCAAGCTTATAATTGTTAGTGGTCATATCGTAATCTTTTCCAAACCCACACAATTTTTCTTGCCAAGGCCTCGAGAGCACTGTTGTTATGGTGTACAGTAACAAATGACCCAGTTATATTGAGTTTTAAAGGTGAACCAGAGTCATAAAGAGAAAATTAAAATATTCATTTTACTTTGGCAGATTTTCATCAGAAAAACATAATTTAAACAAAAATAGTTTCTAGTAGTTCATTTCTAAAAAAAGGTAGAGTAAATCTAGAAACTCTGCAGAGAAAGCATTATGTAGACATTTTGTAGAGGGAAATAAGAAATACTTTCTGTATATACAAACGTTTAGCCATCTGTTTCTTTATGTATCTTTTATTTTCCAGTTTTAGCTCTGCTCCACTAAATCAAATTCAGACCCAATTCTCTTAATTTAGAGGGGAGGAATTTGTGGCCTAGGAGGCAGATTCTGATGATACTTGCTGGTCCTCACAGCTGGCAGCTCACAGGGAGTTTTCCCTTCCTGGTGGGCAGCTATGGCTATCTCCTAGAGAGTAGAGGCTTTTAAGAATTCAAGATCAGAGCATTTCAGGAACTTTAAATCAGAGGGCAGTAAGTGATAACACTCTAAAGCCTAAGTGAATCTCATAGGATAGGAGCCCGATAATATATATCAAAACCTACTGAACCTGTTGTCCTTTATCTCCCTCTCCTCTCTCTTACTTTTCCATTCTCCCTTTCTTGCTTTCTCCTTGTTTCTTTGCATGTGTCTCTATTTGAGCCCTAAGTGTCCCCCTTCTTTGTACTTTCTTTGCCTCCTACTTCTGTTTTCAGCTTCTTGCTTTTCTCTTCATTTTTCTTTTTACATATTCCTTTTTCCTTTTTCTTTCTCTCCTATATTCTCTTTCTTTTGTTCCATCCCTTGGTTCTTTCCTCTGTTCCCCATCATATCATATTAAGCATATATATTAAAATTAATAAATGTTAATGTTCATTGCGCAGCAAGAAGGTTTTATTTATTACTGTAAGAGGAAAACCATCTCCCAATTAAGTAACACTGTACATATAGCTTACAGTTGAAACTTTTATTTTGAGTAACAGCCCTCACCAAAATAAGGTACCTTTCCTCCTTCCTTAACCATAATTGTGTCTTTTGTTCTTCCTCTCTACCCTTATGTTTGATGAATAGACACATTTTTACATTTTGTTTTGTGTCCATTGCTTCTTGAATTTTAGAAAGCTAAAATTGCTACTTAGTGAGAAAGAGAGGTAGTTAATTTTTCAGATGTGGGTTTAGGATTCTAGTATTCTGAGTTTCTGAGGTTCAAACATGCCACGTATGCATTCTATTCCAGAAGCTCTAGCAGGGAATGACAGAATATGGAATTTCCTGGTGGTTGAAACCCCTCATGAAGAAACTGCTTTTAGTTTTAGACTAATACAAGTTGAATTGCTTCTCTTTGCCTGTCCCAACAGGGATTTTTAATTTGGGTTTTAATTACTTCCTTGTCCTGAAAAATAGTAATACGTAATATGAAGCCCCTCTCAGTTTGATAACTTTCCAGCAGTTAATCGATTAAGTTCAACAATGTTTTAGAAAGTGAATGAACAAGTGAGCGAATGACTAGACAGAGTCCCTTAAATTATTTCTGTTGCATGCTGTATTGTTTACGATGAGCCTTGTAATATCTAAGGTTTTGCCTATTTTCAGCGACTTTTTTTTCTTTTTAGCATAGTTTCCAGGCACTGTCACAAACTCTTTAGTTCTTTCATAGCTAAACTCTTAATATCTTTTCTTCAAATGTTCATTTTTATGAAAGTACTACATAACATTATTTAACTTTGACAAATGTTAATGCTCCTTCTCAATTAGGTGAGGTGTATTCTTGAGAAGGTGCCAATTTGAATTGAATATATTTGAATTTGGTATGTGAACTAAACTGTGATTGTTTAAAGCTTATCTATCCAATGGGTGATGGAGCAGCTGACTGGTTTTATATGCAAGTGTTTTGTTTTGTTTTGTTTTGTTTTTCTAGCAATATTTAAACATTAGAAAATGACTTCCTATTCTAACAAAGAGAAATTCATATGAATTTACTTACAGGACCCCCTTGTCAGTTCCTTAGACTGCCTAGAATTTAAATTGGCAGATACTACTTCGGTATAAAATGCTTTCTATGGACAGTATTAATATTTTAAAATATTTTACTCCTGCAGATTTCCAGTAGACAGGAAGTCTAGCTCTGTTTACCCTTTGGCTACTAATGAATGCTACTGAATGATTATTTATCATCTTAGATAGAGGTACCACAGGTATGAGATCAGAATTGCCAAGTAAGGCAAGCATTTAATTTTAAAATTTGAAAGCAAATCCATGCAAAGGTGACAACTAAAATGTAGATACTCGAAAGAATTTTGGACTTGAGTCAGAAAATCTTGGTTGTATCCCTACCCTTGTCATTAACTTAGCTGAGTCACCTTGAGTAAGTCACTGCCCAACTCCAGATTACAGTATTCTCTCTAAAAGCACAATTTCAACATTGCATATTCTAAAAAGAGCTTGGTTAAGGAAAGCTTGGCTGAGGAAAGCTGAATCTTGTTGTTTTTCAGCTATCCACACCAGCCTGGCAGCTCTGAGGTCAGTCTCCAGCTGTATTTTCATCTTTTTGTAATCTCTTAAATCCTTGCTAGGCTTTCATTGCTAGTTCATTTCCCTAGAAATTTACATGTGGAGACATTGAGGACTTCCTACCTTTGGAATTTTTCTGTGTTCATGAATTTAATGAAAAATTACTTAGAGCTGGCTAAAAAATGCAAGAATCAAAAGTCTTGTTTAAATGTCCCTGTAAAATCAGACTATTCCCATCATGACTAACAAACCTTTACTATTTCAGAGCTTTGAAATCAGTATATTTGAACCTTGACATGGTGAGGCACCATTGTCATTTTATCCCATTCATTGTTCTAGCTTTTTCCCACTAACTCCTTGTTCTAAACATTCTTCTTTTTTTTTAAGCCTAGAATGAGTGAACAACAAGGCTCCATGTCATGAGAAAAGCATTGTAGCCTAATCCTCACTTATGTTTTAGGTATTTGAAAATTTCATTGATTTGAAATAGTTTGAATTGCACTGCAAATAGTTTGAATTTATCTTTTATTGGTCTGCTAGGAAATGAACTAAACAAAATGATAACGTGCCTCAAAGTATTGAGACATTAACTGTATAGCGACTTCAGCATGTGTATTTTTAAAATGAAAAAGCTACAGCTAGGTACAAAATGTGCTTCATTAAAGAAGGTCTAGCACTATATTCAAAAGGTCAGACAACAACAAATATTGGTGTGGATGTGGAGAAACTGGAACTCATACATTGCTGCTGGGAAAGTAGAATCGTGCAGCCATTGTGAGAAATAGTTCATTGGTTCCTCAAAAAGTTAAAGGTAGAATTACCTTTATGATCCAGCAGTTCCACTCCTATCTACCCAAGAGAAATGAAAACATACATCCACATTAAAACTTATATGTCAATTCCTTAGCAGCATTATTTATAATAGGCAAAAAGTGGGAACAGCCCAAATGTCCATCAACCCATGAATAGGTAACAAAATTTGGTGTATCCATACAGTGAAATACTATTAGGCAATGAAAAGAATGAAGTACTGATACATGCTACAACATGGATGAAATCTCAAAACATGCTAAGTGAAAGAAGCCAGATGCTAAAGACAATATATTGTATGATTTCATTTATACAGAATGTCCAGAATAGGCAAATCCATAGAAACAAAGTAGATTAATGGTTTCCAGGAGCTGGGAGTGGTGCCAATATTCACTGACTGCTATTGGGTACATGCTTTCTTCTAAGGATGATGAAAATGTTCTAATATTGAATAATGGTGATGGTTGCAAACTGTGAATATACTGAAAGCCATTGAATTATATACTTTAAAAGGGTGAATTTTGTGGTATGTGAATTATATCTCAATAAAAGTGTTATGAATTAAAAACATTAGTGACTGTATTACTATAACTATTTGAAATTATAAAAGTATATTTAAATTACATTTTATGCCAGGACTAGGGGCGGGAGGAATGGGGAGTTAGTATTTAATGGGCACAGAGTTTCAGTTTGGAAAGATGAAAACGTTCTGGAGATGGAAGATAGTGATAGATAGACCACAAATATAATTAATTTTACAGAACTATATACTTAACAATGGCTAAAATAGTAATTTTATGTTATGTATATTTTGCCACAGTAAAAAAATCCATAACCCCTTAAAATTATATTTTGTATTATTCTAATGAATAATGTGTCTTTTACTCTCTTTTTCTTCTTTTAACAGTAAAACTGAAAATGTGATTGGCCTTTTGTTTTTTATGCATACAATTATTCTGGTCTGTGTTCTAGAACTTCTTTCCTGTGTGGGGTTGGGGGGTGTGGGTTGTTACACACACACGTCTTTATCTTGGCTTTGAATGAGAACTTGGAAGTATTTTTTTAAACTTTTATTTGTCAGTAGGAAAATAAAAGAAGCCAAACCATAGGAAATTTACGTCATTAAATTATAAAATAGTGAAATGCTGTTCTCAGAGTATGAATTATCACAGATTTCCTGATTTTCTTGGTTAATCTTGGCTTCTTGAATGGGAAAAACATTTATAATTTTATACATCTATAACATCTCTATATCTTCCTATAAGCATTTTCCTTTGTATAGCAGGATAAAATGAGCACCAAAATGTGGTGCAATATGAAAACGCAGTGGATGAGCTTCAGAATGCAAACAAAGGGATGGGAAAATGAAAAAAAGAAAATTCAGCGTGAGAAAGTCACTGAAAAAGGAATTAAATTCTTTCCAAGGCTATGGAACTATGTTATGACCCAAGCAGTTTGTAGAGTCTGAGTTTGTAACCTCTGAGGATTAATCCATGAAAATATTTCTAAGCCTGGCTCCTATCTAGGACATTTGAAGATGGATGTTATGAATACCAGTAGTGCCATTAATATAGTAGGCAATCAGAAGTATGTTTGTTTTTCTTGATCAGGAAGTGGTTTCTTTTAAAAGTACAAGGAACACACACACTCTGTGTGTGTGTGTGTGTGTGTGTGTGTGTATTTTCTGTTCCATTGCAGGACGAATTACGGTTTTTCCACATTTTACAGTGGGGTTTTTCTAGAGTTTGGCACTATGATATACTACACTTGATTACAGGATCCAATCAGAGTTGATGTACTCAGAAATTCATTGACATGATTAATGGTCTCCTAATCATACTTTTATTTCCTAGATTAGCCCTATTTCCTGTAGTTTCACAATTTTTGCGTCATATGTTAAATTATCCTTTATAGGGGGCCTGAAATTCTTATGAATATTTTTAGTCTATAATTTGCATTATTATTTCCATTTTGTTTTTTTTTTTCTTGAAGAAAATGAAATTTCGATCTTCCTTTGAATTCTTCGAGTGCTATTCTATGGTGACTGGCCTTCCTAGTATGATCTTTTTTTAAAACAATATTGTGTATATGTGTATGTGTATGCATATATATGTATACACACACATACACATATGTGTATACATACACACATGCACACACACATATATATAATTTATTTTTACTGCCACCAGCACTAGATCCAGAAACCTTCCTGCAAGTTTCCACTAGTCGAGTTTTTATTCTTCTCAAAAGCAAAATAAAACATTCTTAGATTCTACAAGTAGCAGGGAAAGACATCAGGAAATGACTGTACAGGAAATGTAATTGATGATTCACTCTTTACAATTGAAGTGGTCACAAGATTGGCTAGCAAACACAATCTATTAAATGAAAAAAAAGGGGACTTCTAAAGGAATTTGAATACATTTGAAGCTTATTGGTACCTTTGACATCTTACTGATTCTTTTTGAAACTCTTACCTTTTTCAAACAATTGTTTGCATTTGAAATTGGCAACTTTCATATCCAGTGATTGCTTTAATATTTGCTTTGTTTTTAACAGTGCCCTTAAAGATAGCCGTTTTCCCCCAATGACAAGGGATGAGCTGCCACGGCTTTTCTGCTCAGTGTCTCTGCTCACTAACTTTGAAGATGTCTGTGATTATTTGGACTGGGAGGTAAGATTATAGAAAAATTTTAAAAGAAAAATAAAGGTAACTCTTGAGGACATGTTTAAAATTAGGCCCAGAAAATAACTCTTTCAGCCCATTCTCTATTGTAATGGAGGTCGAGAGTAATATGGATGAATAAACCTCACAGTTGAACGAGATATAAGTAAATGAGTTTTTTAAAGGACAAAGTGCCACGTGTTGTTATAATCCCCAAACTGAATTTGGTTTTCATTTTTATCCTACTACCTCACCAAAGCACCTCATAAAAGCTGTTAATAAGTAGTAAGAAGGACTGACTGGAATTTATTTCTCCTCTTATTTTCATTCTGGTGCACTCTGGTATAGCCGCCACTAAGTAACTAGTTGGTCACAGGATACATCTCAGAAACAAGAAGAAATAGTTAGGATAATACACCATTTGGGGGAATCAGCTTGTGATGATAACAAGGTATTGATTAACTAGAATTAAATAATGTGAATTCATTCTTGGCTACCTTAGTTTATATACTTAAACACTCTAACAAATAATACTAAGGTTATTGGGTATCTCTGTGCATTGCTATTATTAGAGTAGCTTATATTGATCATATTTTTATTCTTCTTTAGTACATGGAGTTGGCTAACATCGTTAGTGAAGTTCAGAGGTTCTCACCATGATTTGTTTTGGTAGCTGGGAGGAGATGTTGAGTGTAGGTCTGTTGGGTCTATGAAATTTTACACACAAACACACCCATATTGCTGAATGCCTGTTGTATTCCAGGCAATGTGCTACATGTATAAAAGTGATAAGATTTGGTTCCTACCATGAAGCATCTCCTAATTTAATGGCAAGTAAATGTGTATAGAAAGTATGAAGAAATAAGTGCTATGAATGAAACAATGGGAACTCAGTGATAAACATAACATTCTGTCTCACACATACATTCATAAATGGCATTATTGTATCCTTATGACAGATTTTAATTCTGCTGTTTTAGAAGGACCATTACCCATAGTAACTGAACTATTCTGCCTTGGGTACAGATCACTCTCTTCACAGTTTATTAGACTTGAATTTAATTTTGGCTTTGCCCTGGTTCCTTGTGAGACTGAACAATTTACTTACTCCACTGCAATTCAGTTTTCTAATATACAGAATAAGACATTTATAAGGTTCTTCATTTGAAAAAAAAAATCTCTATGATATAAATTATTGTTGTTATACCAGAGCTATTTAAAAAGTTTTCGGGAGTGGGGTGAAAGAAAAAAACCTTTTCTACAGAGAGTACGATGCAGGAGTCCCCTCTGGGTTTTGTGATAACATTTTCTGGAGCATTATCAGAATAAGAACACATCTTAGGATTTTTGCAAAGGAAGAAATAAAATAAATTTATACTGTTTTTCCTACCAAAGTTGGAATGTGGAAAACCTTTTGTAAACTTGACATTTCTAATTTATTATTTTCTGTAAGTTTGTTGTTCTTATTTGACTTTTCTTAAAGAGAAGACTACAAATATTATGGAAATATTCCCTAGTACTTTATTTTTAAATGGTCCCAAATCATGTTCTCTACTTATTAACATATATTATAGTCTGGGTGGTTCTTTTACTGTTTTAAGGCTACTGTTTCCTCTTCTGCAGTCAGATTTACTTTTGCTTTCTGGATTGCAGGGTGTTGTGTATGTAGTAGTGGGGGTGGGAGTGATTATATGGGAAAGCCTGAGATCCAAGGGGGATGACCAAGCTACAAGAACACTTCTGCTCTTGCAGCTACTGAGTTGGAAGTACACTTCTGGCATGTGTGTTTCTGTGTGTGCGCATGTGTGTGTGTGTGTCACAAACATGAACATACTAGTATTATATAAATGTGTGTGCATGTGTTTGGGGAAAAGGAAAAAGGGGAGAATCCAACGGCTGTTACATAGGCATGGTTAAGCACCGAGTATACCATCATCATCCTTAGCCCAGTTAAAGCACTGTCTACGGCTAAAATTAACCTTGATATTATTGGGCTATTATGTCCATAAGATATATCAGCTTTCTGTTTGTTAGGAGACCGGGATGTAAAGCCCTTAAGAAGTAGTACTGTGTACTCTACTATATACTATTTCAAGGCATATTTATCCTCTTTGGTCACCATCTGCCAGCCTGAATTTCCAGAAGATTCTATATTGTTCCTACTTGGTATTGTGTATTTAATATATTTTAGGGGGCTTAAATATTAATTTCTATTAAGTATTATTTCCCTGTTGAAGCAAAAAATACACTCTTTTTTTTTTTTTTTTTTTTGGAGACAGAGTCTCGCTCTGTCACCCGGGCTGGAGTGCAGTGGCGTGATCTCGGCTCACTGGAAGCTCCGCCTCCCGGGTTCACACCATTCTCCTGCCTCAGCCTCCCGAGTAGCTGGGACTACAGGCACCCACCACCACACCGGGCTAATTTTTGTATTTTTAGTAGAGACGCGTTTCACCATGTTAGCGAGGATGGTCTCGATCTCCTGACCCCATGATCCGCCTGCCTCGGCCTCCCAAAGTGCTGGGATTACAGGTGTGAGCCACCACGCCCGGCCCACTTTTTCTTATTTTTACTTTTAATGTACAAGCATTTGAAAGTGAATTGGTCACTGTTAGAATGGCTATGCTAAGAGGAAAAGCCCATCCTTTTCAGTTAGTTCATCATTGTTTCAGGTATTTGGCAGGAGGGAAATTTGTGTACAAAGAGTAAGGGTGGAAATTATATTTTTAAGTACAAGAATGTGATTTGGTCTTTAAAAAATATGTACCTTACTCAGTGATTGAAAATGGAGTAATAGTATTGTGGGAATTATATTCTAAGGGTTATCCTTAATGATTCTGAAAAAGCATTACTAAACACAGAATGCCAAAATAGAATTAAAGGCATTAAAAAATTATATGTTGACACAATTTCACTTCTAGGTACATACCCAAAAGAATTGAAGTGTTGAAACAAAAACTTGTACATGAATGTTCATAACAGCACTGTTCACAATAGCTAGAAGGTGGAAACATCCCAAATGTTTATCAACAGATGAATGGATAAATAGAATATGTTATATTCATACAATTGAACATTACTCAGCCATAAAAAGAAGTGAAGTACATGCTACAACATGAATGAACCATGAACATATTATGCTAAGTGAAAGAAGTGAAACACAGAAAGCCACATTCTGTATGATTCCATTTATATGAGATATCCAGAATGAGCAAATCCATAGAGATAGAAAGCAGATTAATAGTTACTAGGGGATAGGGGGAGGGGTAAATGGGAAGTGACTACTTAATGATACAGGGTTGCCATCTGGAGTGGTGAGAAAGTTCTGGAACTAGATAATGGTGGTGGTTGTACAACATTGTGAATGTATTTAATGCCACTGAATTGTACACTTTAAAATTGTTAAAATGGCAAATTTTATGTGTATTTTGCTACAATAAAAATGGAAAATAAACTTTATACATATACTCTGTTCATAATAGTAATTTTAATTTATCAAAGAAAATTTTTAAAATTAAAAAAGTATAATGAGAGAAATGCAAGCCATTTATAATTACACCATTCTGAGAATAACTACTGTTAACCTTTTGGAATATTTCTTTCCATTATCTTTTTTATATTATACTAAGACTTTTAAAAAATTTTTTCCATTCTTTATCCCTTTGTATCAATAAATCTGCATATTTGGTTACATAACAGATCATATTTAATGTACAATCACTATTTAAAAGATTGTGGAGAAGTCTTTGTTTATGGTTTATCTTTGTATGTAAGTTAATTATATTTTGAATTTCCTTTTTGAGAAGTCAGTCTATATTATGAAAGTATATGCTTCATGAGAATTTTCACACTAATAGGTACAACTTTTCTTCTAAGAATTAAATATCCTATTCACAAGTATGCAATTTTAACCTGAAATGTGAAGTCCTGTGTATGTTTATGCCACAGGGGAAAGCAAGGAGATTATTACAGAATTTTAATACAGAATGTTAAAGTCGAAGATAGATAATGAGCATGTTTTATACAAACAGAAGCTTCTAACATAGCAGTGTTCTGGTGGAAGTACAGTTTGAGAATTGACCCCCACTGGTTAAGTGTGTTACTGCAGTGGAATTCCTAATTAAAGGGATGAAAATGCCCGGATCAAAGCAGGAAAAGGGCAAAGTCTAGAAGTCCCAACGCATAGAGGTAGATATGTTCACTATCAAGACAGACATCTCTGTGGTCACGAGGATGAGGAATGTGACCATGACCAGTGGTAATAGCCACCCAGTTTTCAGATGATCAGGAAACAAATGAATTGCTACGCGTCTGGCTACCATCTTACTGTCTTTTTCACTCAAGGTTTTTAAGTCGGTCTGTTTGGGAACTTTCTTTTGATAACATGTCTCTAATTTTATAATGGGAGTTAGTAGGAAAGTAGGATTTACTTTAGACCTTGTTTTAGGAGCCAGAGTGCTTCTGTTTGACAGTGTGAGGGATGTTTGATAAAATGGTTTTAGAAATGGATGTAATTAATTTCAAGTCAATACTGAATTGACAGACTAATCAATAATACTTCCATATGTTCTGTTTCCTCAGAATAATAATTAAAACATTTAAAATAAGTGTTTATAGCCTCTGAAGGAATCTGGTTAGTCATTAAAAATGACAGCCATCCACAAAAGGCAGTAAAGACAAATTAGAGCAGAGGCCCCACCCTTCCAAGAATAACTGATCATAGCCCACATCATGATCTACTTATTGTCCTAGTAGGTATGAGAAGAATGAAGAGTGAATAATTTGGGGAAAAATTTCATTAACTGATAAATTGGAATATCTACCTGCAAGGCTAAAATGGTTGTTAAATGAGGCAAATTGCTCCCCTAGATAAATCTGACATGATACGCCTTGTGTTTGAACACAGAAACTCATCACCATTGTTCTGTGTTCTTCAATTGACATCATTCTCTTAATTCTGAATGACAGGGTGATTGACAGAAATGGTGCTTTGTAAAGAGAAAAACTCATGCAGCATGTTGGAGCCTGCCAAAATGACATAGCCTGGAACTTGTAGAGTTAAACTGTTTGGGAGATATGTTTCCTTTTTAAAAGTCTCAAAGGATATAAAACCAGACATTACAATCGACTGGAGCATGACTTGAGGGGTGATTCTATGTGTGTCACCTCATAGCTGCTCATTTTCAGGATGATATAAATGAATAAACTTTTTGTTTGTAGAAGAATTCGTATAGCAAGTATGTTACCATGATTTTGTGGAAGCTAATGTAGCAATTTGCTGACAGAAGTCAAAATATTTTCTAAATTGTAATCAAGCATCTTTTACTTCTGTGCTTTAGAGACAAGATCACTTGAAGGCATGAATTAAAAATTTTCTCTGTATTCTAAAGTAACTCCTTAGATCAGATTTCAAAAGATTAATGACATTTTCACAAACCATTAGTCACTTTCTCCTATATCTGGCTCCCTGGATCACTGGTATCTCACTTTGTCTATACAGCTGTCACCTGGGCAATACATTGTGGTCCTAAGATAGGCTGTTCCATTAGCACACAATAGGTACACGGAATCAACCCATGCTGGGTGGGGCTGGCCAGCACAGTTCTTGTATGATGCCAAAAATTTGTCCCTGGACTATAAAGGTATACGTCAGGCCCCTGATCTCACTCTGTCCCTAAAGTACCAAAGCATCTGTCATTGTACTTGAGCCTTGTTGGACTCCTGGTACTCAGAAAGCTGTGTTTCACTTTAAAAGCAGCCTCCAAAGCACACCTCTTGAGTGATCACAGCTCAATTCTGACGTGTTCAGTTGCAGTTAATAATAGGGTGCTTTTGTAACAACCTTCGTGAGAGTAAACAGATGAGATGAATAAATTGGCTACCGTCATTATCTCCCTAAAGTTAATGTTCTTTTCACCCTCACTCCCCCCTTAAAGGTTTACATTTTTTAGCTCCTCTTAATGTGCCACTGAAAACAGAGTTCCCATTCATACACAGATGGTAAGCATGACTCATGAAGTCACCCAGCGAAATGACTTCTAGTTGTGTATGTTCTGTTTCCCCTCTTGGTTAGTTTTTCCCAGCTATGATATACATCATGTTTTTTCTCTCTTCTAACTTAAAAAATATGAGCTTCATATATCCAGGAAAATGCTTTTCACAGTACATATTTTCCCAGGGACGTTGAGATTTTTTAATAAGATGTCACTGTCATTAAGATTAGTCCTTTCTTGATGCTCTACTTTAAATGTTTTGTTTTTTTTTTTTTTTTTGAAAGTGCTGTGGAACATTGGGAAAGGAAGGCTTCAGGCTTCTCGGGCATCTAGAAAGAGTTTTCTGGGCATCAACAAGTCAATGTATAAGAAGCCTAGTGGGGAAGCAAGCTGTACAAAGTAAAGTAACTTCTTAGAAGGTGATTTAATGCATACAAATTTCCATTAGCTGTTAGTTCCCTTAGCAAAATGGGCTGCTTGTTAGTCCCTTCTCAGGCCGCCTCAAGTTGTCTCCAGCTTTACTCGCAGCATGTTTATTGGTTGGAGGGAGTTAGCCTCCTCCTTCCCCCGTAATCCATAAACTCCCTGCCCCTTCCCTAGTACTTTTGTTATAACCTAATATTTCATGTATGGTTTGTGTGTGTATGTGTGTGTGTGTGTGTGTATCCCCGGCATTTGATTAAAAGAATGCTGAATTTTGGGAATAAGGAGACCTGGGTTCTGTTCCTGACTGCCACTGCCCAGCTCTGTGACCTTTCTGGGCCTTAGTGTCTTCAGGAACCTGAAGAAGTTGGACTAAGTGATACCTAAGGTCTCTTTGGACTCTGACAGAATGTGATTCTGTGACATACTCCTTTTTAAAAGATGGCTTCTGTTTCATTGTCCAGAAAGAATGAATCATCACTAGCCATTTAGAAGTCTTAAGAAGAGATCCCTAACTTTTAAAGTGGCCATTGCCAAGTTAAATGTAGGCAACAAAAGTGAGAAATAGTCCAGTTTTTAAGTTGTACCTTCTAGATTTCCTGTTCACAAAAAGAATTCCCTTTAGGAAGAAAAATGCTCTAAGCCATTAATGTCTCCATTTAATTACTGTGTCATTCCTGTTTTAAGTCAATATTATATATTTAAGTCTAAATTAGGCAAATACATTAGAGAGCAATTATTCACTTTATGAATACGTATTTTGCTTTGTAGAAGAACTCACTATAGAATTTTATTGTTTTCCTCTTGACTTTAAGATTAATTCATTTATGTAAACTCAACCCACATGTAACTTTTTAGGAACAAATGTCTTTTATAGGCTAAGTTAAACTGTATTGAGTCAGACAGTGTACAGTTCTAACGAATACAATTTTATTTTTCTTAATTTCTTATTAGGCAAACAGCATTATTTCCTATTAGGTATGTTTGCTTCTTCCCCCCCCCCCCCCCCCTGTCCCCACTAGCCTTTGGAAAGTAAACTAAGTCACATCTCTAGGTTTTGAGAAAATTTTATAACTTTAGTTTTCTTGTCTGTAAATTCACTCCCTTATTCCCTTTTTTAAGAAATGGAAGGAATGTATTTTTCTAACTTTGATAGAAAGCAGGCTTTTTATTTAAAGGTCACCTGTGCTGCCTGAACGTTCCTTGGGAAGCTTTAGGATGTTAAGATTTTATGGGATGCTCATTACAGAGAATTGGGTTTTTCCCCCTTAGTTGCACTCTGAGCTGTCACTTGTTCTCTACAAAATCTTAGAGTAAGAACAATTTCTTTCATTGCAAAAGCTATATAAACATGTTTGGCTTCAGAGTTTTTCAAAGCACCTCTTCCTTAGCCATACTTTATTTAAAATTTTACTAAAATTTCATGGTGACTATTAGAGAGTTCAGGTATTTTAGAACTATGTGTCAGCTATTAAAATAAATGTTATCAGATTGTTGTTCAGTGGCTTTTGTGAAATAAATTGGCAGGCTTGTGTTCCTGATAGACAAGTAGTCTAAGTCTCCTACATAAATCAAAATTGGCCCTAATTGGTCCTTTGGTAAGCTCTGTAAAAGCCAAGAATTGGTTCATGGAGACTGAACTAATATCTAAGCCAAAGGTGACTAATTTGCAGGGATTTTAGAGAAGAGCAACACATATGTATTTTGGTCAAGGGGACCTTTTTCACAAAGTAACAAGTGGGAAAAGAAGAAAAACTTCAGCTGAGACAGATGATGAAGCAGAGGTTTTAGAGTAGAGTATGTTAAAAGGTTAGTCATGCTCAGGTGATGACTTTGCAATCAATTATCCTTTTTGATTTATGTTTCTGGTATTCTGCTTCTAAATGCATCTCAAAGGATATTTGAAAATAAAGACAGGTATAGGAACTGGTCACATAATGTATGAAAACAGCCTAAAATATAGTCTGTGGTGGTATCTCAGTTGGTTCAGGAGAAAAATATTTTTTATATCACTAAGATAAGAGTTATCTCTAGGCGGATGGTACTAGGATTACAGGCCATCTTTATTTCCTCCTTTATGCTTTCCTAAAAGGATGCTTTGTTTGTTTGTTTGTTTGTTTTTTAGAGACAGGGTCTTGCTCTGTTATCCAGGTTGGTCTCAGATTCCTGGCTTCAAGTGATCCTCCTGCCTCAGCCTCCCAAGTAACTGGGACTACAGGCTCGAGCCACTGTGCCTGGCTCTAAAAGGAATCTTTTTGTAAGACATATGTACTACTTTTATAAACAGAAAAAAAAATGGATGTTTACAGTTTCTAATGTTTACAAGAGTAAATAATACTGAGCAAAAACAAAAGCTGAATTGCAGCAACACCGTTGTAAAAATTTACAATTTGGCCAGATTATGAAGGGATCATGTTAGATAGATGTGTACCTTCAGAACTCCAGAACTGCTTTTCAAATTGGTGGGCTGGTTGAAGTGATGCAGAGTAACAACTGTGAAGATTTGATGGGCAGATCGAGATAATATGTCATCTAAATTTTTTTTAATAGTATCAGATTTGGGGAAAGTGGTTTATTAGGATCTGTACAAATCCTTATCGGTTTCTATGATTAAATTCTTAACTTTTCTAGCTCAAAGAATTATCCAAGAGAATAAACTTGGAGTAGGCCTAAGTTTGAAGTATTTCTCTCTTTTATGCTGAATTTGCTTTCACTAGGAAAAGGAAGAGTTTCTGTTTTCAAAACACTAAGCTGGAGCAGGGCAGAAGGAACTGTGGGGCAGTAAGTTCAAGAGTGGACCATGCTGTACCATGGGTTTTGTGCTGTTAGGAGATGTAGCACGTAGTTTTTTTCCTCCTAAGAATGTAAGAAACACCAGACTCTGGGTCAGACCCATGGACAGTCCAATACAGTGTTTGTTTCTGTCCGTGGTACCCAGGGTTGTTTTGTGAGAGAGCATGCATTTCTTCTACGATACCAGCCTCTAAAGGTTAGGGGATGTGCCAAACATCCTAAGCTCCTCTCATTAGGAACAGTGTCCTTTCATTCACTTCAATTGGACTGGCATATTGAGCGTGGCAGGTCAGTCTTATGTGAATGGCCAGTAACTGGATGCTTTGTTAATTGCAAAGCATATTTTGCCAAATGATTTCATCCAAAAAGACATGTCAAACAACTTTCGATTCTTTGACCTCCTGAATTTCTTATGTTATTCAGATGAACTCACTGAAAATGAGTAGAGTAAGCCATGGCCATAATATTACAGGGAAACCCAGCATTTAGTTCTGAAAATGGAGAAGAATGGGACTGACCATGGTATTTGCTAAAACAGGATGCCACCCAAGGAAGTAGAGTGGTTCTGTTGGCCAGGATACAATCGGGAAGATTTAGCTTTGAGACTCAGGACTGTGGAGGTAATTGTGGACCCAAACTGTCAGAGGTTTACATGGAGGCTACTCAACTTAGCCAGAGCACATTTTATACTCATTTATGCTTTTAGCCAGATGGCTGTTTTTCATGTTTCAGCATATTCAGATTGTTGGCTTGCTGACAAGGCTCACAAGTAAAAGTGAGACCCTTTTGTAGCGCTGCTTGTGGATTACAAGGCTAACACTTGCCTTATTAGACAGAGTAGGGTACATTAAGCTTTGACTGTGCAATTACAAGGAATATAATATGGGAGAGGGTACTTTTAAAAAATGCTCTTGTGTTGAGGGTCACTGCATTAGAGGATGATAGTTTTAAATGAAGCCACATTTCTAACACGGGACTAGATAACAAGGATAAATGAAATCTGCAGACAGTCTCAAACCTTCATTTTAGCCATTATTTATAATCTCTTCTCCTACCAAACCTTTTACTGTGTAGCAAAATTGATTAATTTGTGTGTACCTCTTCTTTCTGTGACCACGTGCTGTCTGATAGAGGAGTGAAAAAATAGAAAAATGAACAAGAGCTGAAAGAGGATGGGGCTGAGGCCAGGTGGAGCTGGGGATACATAATCCCTAAACTGGATAATCAACCCCAGAATAATCAAGATATATTTTAGGGTCTTAACATTAATCTTGATATTTAATCATTCTGAACAATGTTAAAAACAAAAGATTGTATAATAGCATTAATAAAAATCACTTGCTATGGAATGGTTCAGAATAAATATGGCTTTCTTTTTAGCATGAAATATGAATCCGTTGAACTGGTCTTAATGTTCTATCAGCACGCACAAATACAGCTCTGCTTAATTCCATATCCTCTTATCTATAAGTCCTACATTTAATTTACTACCATTGGAGTTGATTTATAGCTTTGCTTAGCAAAAGTACAGTCTTGATTAAAAGAATATTATCGCAATTGATGGACCTCGAAAGCATTTTTTTCATAGACCATCTAGTAATTTTGAAAATGACCTGCAGACCCATAAGGCTAGATTTTCAAGTTTCCAGTTTTTACCGAAACTGGCTGGACTTCAAACAGTGGCAGGATTAGTTAGGGGTATGTTTAGTGACATAGTATTCCCACATGCGGCCCCCTTATCCATACTTAGAAAGTTACTGTGGTAGAATTTTAAAGATCTGCTTCGGGGAATCCCAGTTCCCTGGTTCGCTGATCATTTATCTAGTTTTATAATTGCAACTATAGCCTTTGTCTCTTGGGATATTGCTGGGCCAAAGGATTCTCCAATATGTATAAGGGAGGATTCAATTATTATGTATGAGGGTTACATTTTGGAGTTGTAGCTGTGACAGATGCCTCCCTGAAACAATATGGAGTTAGTTTTGATGCTCATTTCATTGCAAAGCCAGTGATTTCCACAGGTTGGCCAGAATTGGCCATTCTCCACAGTAGGCCATATTCTCCTTCTCCTGTTTTGATTGTGCAGTATGACTCTTTAGTGGCTTGTGGTTCTAGGAGTAAAGAAAATGCTGTTGCTCAAGAGGTGACAGAAAGAAAGCTACTATGCTTTGATTTTGTTACCATTCTCCTAATTCTGCTAGCTGAAAAAAATGAGTCACTCTGGTTTGGGCTTTGTAGCTTTGTGGAGAGTATTTATGACCTATGAAGAAAGTTCATAAAAAGAATTCACTTTAAAACCACTATACTTACAGTTCAATTTACAGGGGTTTTCAATTGTTCAGAGTCATAGGAACCCAGAAAACAATTAAAAGTTGTAAATGTGGTACTAAATCAAAATTGGAGAATTTGGGTTTTTTTTCTTATCAAATTTGATGTTAAGACCTTCTCAAAATGCAGAGTAAATAAAGCAGTCTTATTCGTGAGTAATTTTTGTTTTGGCCACTGTGTCCTTTGTATCCATACACACACAGCTTTATTGAGATACCATTCACATACCATACAATTAGTCTTAACTTCTTTTTTTTTGAGACGGAGTCTCACTCTGTCGCCCAGGCTGGAGTGCAGTAGCCGATCTCCACTCACTGCAAGCTCCGCCTCCCGGGTTTACGCCATTCTCCTGCCTCAGCCTCCCGAGTAGCTGGGACTACAGGCTCCCGCCACCGCGCCCGGCTAATTTTTGTATTTTTAGTAGAGATGGGGTTTCACCGTGTTAGCCAGGGTGGTCTCGATCTCCTGACGTCGTGATTCACCTGTCTCGGCCTCCCAAAGTGCTGGGATTACAGGCGTGAACCACCGCACCTGGCCTCTTAACTTCTTTTAATTGTTAAATTACTAGACATTAAAAATGTGACATTTTTGTTCAAGAACACAGGATGTACTCCTATAAAGAAAGGACTTAAGTGTCTAAATTACCCCCATTTACCTAAATCACTTTTAACAATCTTAATATGTAGCCACAGTTTGTCAGAACTAGAATGCTTATTAGAGGTTATCTAGTTCAATTAGAATAAAAATTACCTGGGGAGCTGTTCTTTTTCCAAAATATATTTGTTGAAGCATGAAACCTCCTGAAATTCTGATAAACTTTGCAGACCCGCTCCCCACCCCTTGCCAGTTAAATGTCATTAATTTTGTCTGACACTCTCATCTCACAGAGAGGGAGACATTCTTCCTATCACAATTTTGACTAGACACCTTAATAAACACCAAAATTCTTTTCAATTTTAACATGACAGATTTTTGATAAATAGAGTTGAAGATTCAAAATTCACTTCAGTGGATAATGGAGTATAAATTACTTATGCTGTATATTTTTTAAAAAACAAATTATGAGGAATCTGATATTGTCAAAGGAAAAAAATTCAAAGCTACTGATCAGGAAGTCAGTATACAGAAAATGTTGCAAATTTGTCATTGTCTCATCAGGCACTGGAGAGATTAGGAGATGTCCTTTATCCTGGAAATGCCTGATAGCTAAGCGCTCATATTTCCTCTCAGCTATATGTAGTTATTTCCCACATGGTATGGGAGGCAAGTATTGTGTTAGTTTTTAAACAGCTACCCTGGTCTCATTTTTAGTAGAAAGAGATTCATAAAAATACTGATATTAAATAGATAGAAGAAATAACCAGAGATGTGCTTTAATAAAAATTAAAAAAAAACAAAAACATGAATTCCTCAGAAGATCTGACAGGCTCTAATGGATAGATGGGTGAAGACCTAGGGAAAGAATGAAATAAAATAAAAAATCCTAGAGGACTTTTCATTCCTGAAAAAATTAGAAAACTTGAGGCTGAGGGCAGAAGAAGCAAAATAAGTTTTCATTGACCCCTTTTCCTCCTCTAGACCTTTACGTGTATGGAAAGTATAGAGGTCTATGACTTTACTCACCTGCTCGGAAAAGAAGCCTCCATCTTGGGTAATAATGTTTACCTGGTCTTACATCTGCATTCCAGTACCTTGCACAACCTGACCCTCCACCTGGGAACCATTGATCTGAGGCAACCACAGATCCAAGAGAACAGAATGGGGTCATTATGCTTTTGAAATTTTGTTTTTATTATCAATGTTTACAAAGAAGTTAAAAACTTTTAATTTTGATCTTTAGCCCTGTATACTATTCTATGTGAGATATGAGGGGAAAGGACAGATTCCTTTCGATCATATGCTAATCAAAGGAAAAGCACATTATTTAAAAAAACATTAGCAAGAAATTGCTCACAGTTACTTAGAAGACTACCTTTTTAAGGGTATCACCACAAGCTCGTTTTACATAAAAAAGTTACATTGGTCTCTGGGCTAGTATATAAAGAGACTGTGCAATAATGCACTACAGTGAAGTGATTTGAAATCTTTATTCTTAAATTTAGTAGAGCTGTGTGAAGACAATGGTGTAGATGGACAGTGAAGGTCTGCTACTACCCCACTCTAAGTCATAATGCATTTTTAAAGAAATGCTATCTACACTGGGTGATGATGTAGGATCTGATTGTTTTCATTATTATATTTCAATCTTACCTGACTGTGTTTGCTTGCCTACATATAATTTAAGGTTTTAAAGGGAGTAGACAGTTTGGGAGGGGATCAGCACCAAAAGTTTTGGAACTTAATCAGAAGTGGTGAGTGTACCTGCAAAACAGGATGGTTGTTTGCTATCTCTTTGAAGCCAGTCACCTTTGTCTCTAGTTCCTTATTGGCATGAGCTACAATTTGGGAGTGGGGGCAGGATTTTTGCCATCAACCATCTTATTCTACACACAGCTTCAGAATAGTTGTTCCAGTTTTCGAAACACAGTATCATAGCCTAGTGCATGTTGGGCACATGCAAATCAGTATTTTCCCTCTCCATGGCCATCATAATGGCCTTCAAATCCAAAGTCAAAGCTTTGGAAAGAGAAAACTGATATGTCCTTCTAAAAACAAGGGGAAAGGAAGAACTGCATTCTCTTGAAAGTTAAGTTATAACCTTTTCTTTCTGATTCTATGAAGAAGACTGTACTAATAAAACTGCCAATTTCTTTCAGGTGGGTGTACATGGCATTAGAATAGAATTCATCAATGAAAAAGGATCAAAACGCACCGCCACCTACCTACCGGAGGTTGCAAAGGAGCAAGGTCATTGTTGTTCTTTATTTCATGTGATCTGGTGAAGAATTTAAACAAATATACAAATTGAAATGCGATAGCTGACCTTGCAGTTATGTCTGATAATTGAACAGTGTCAAATTGTAAGAAGTGACTCTTCCATCACTGCCACTGCAATGTCTGTATCAAGTCGGTGAAATACTCACAGAAGTTGAATCCCTGCATTGAATTTTGATGGCATAAACCCATAAGTGTATATTTTTTAAAAAGCAGAATTAATATTAGTTGAGTTTCATTTTAGGCAACAATTTGCTACTGATTTGAAGTACCTTTTTCCCATATTCCATTGTGGCATAAAGAAGCCTTTTGTTTGACAATCAGCCACATAGTTCTTTGTCATTTTAAGTATCAAATGTTTCATTGTTAGGTGGTTGTCATTACTCATCCTGCTAATATTAAGATTGTAGGTTTCCCATTAAGATTGGAGCATTGAGAAAACATGAAATATTAGTGTTTTATATGCTTGGTCTATACTTCCTAATCAGAATTTTCCTATTTCACACATAGAGCATAGACCCGTATGAACCAACATTGTAACACAGAGTAACTTTTCACTCTGTAGTATTGTATCCTTTCTTAGCAACTACTAAATTCTGATTTTGTGTTGGTTGAAATGAATATTTTATCTTGGGGAGCTTTTCTTCTCATCAGAAAGCATTTGTAATTTGGTTTCCCCATGTTTGTCTTATAAATGGGAGATACATAATAGCAAAATTTAATGCCATTAAATCCCCAGATCAGAAAGTCTTCAAGGCAGTTGCCTGAAGATTTATTTGGGTTGCTTTAGAAAATGTCTTAATCTTCTAGTATCATTAACTTTGTAAAGCATACATAAAAGATAGAGGGCCTCAGATACTAGTATACCATCCATGTCAGAACTAATAAAAATACCCTTGAATACTGCACACAAACTTGAATGGTTACAGAATTACAGAAGATACCATAAGAAACAACAATTACTGTAAGGTGGTGTGGGAGTCCTAAATGCTGAGTTGGCAAAATGGCATATAGACTTGTCACTCCCTTTTAAAGATGTCGCCGTTAGAGGAAAGTACAGCAGATATGGTTTGTTACAGTCACGACTGAGCAATTTCTGTCAGCCCCTTAGACCCCTTGACTTCGAATGTGAAGATAAAGGAGCCAATGTTGTTTGACACTGTGGATAGCTAGAATTTAAGGAGTGTGGTGATGGCCCTGCTTTTGTAAAGGACGACATCGTAGCTTTTCTGTGTGATTGTTTTTAGGACCAAAAGATTTGATGGCATTTGGTGACAGTGATAGCTGACCTCTACAAAGTCATTTTGTATTTAATGAAAGGTGTTTGTTACACGTGCTTGACTGATATTTTATCTGGTCAACTCTCTACAGGATGGGACCATATTCAGACCATAGACTCCTTATTGAGGAAAGGAGGATACAAAGCTCCAATTACTAATGAATTCAGGAAAACCATAAAACTGACCAGGTACAGAAGATATTTTCTAGCACAAGGCTAACCTGTACATTTTGATGTGTATGCCTATAACGCTTTGATTTCTTTGGTCTCTCTAACTACACTTCTCTTTTCTGAAACAGAGTGGAAATGAATGGCAGGGTCATACTGAGGGTGGATACAATGGAACTCTGCTTGGTAGTAAAGCCTGTGTGATGTATGAGCCTATCTTTCCCATCTTTAGCTCTGTGTGATTACTCTGGCTTTTGTATGAGCAAGCCCTTGGAGACTTTAGACTACTTTACTGGAGAAAGTACTTGAATTAGCAATTGGCTAGCTTTTGACATTACTTAGCAGAACCCCAGGATTCTGATAAACAGTCCTCAAATTCGAATTTAACCTCAGAATTTTGGCAGTGATAGAAGTCTACCAAGAAAACTTGTTAGCTTGCTGAAAAACACAATTGAGCTAAACTCAAATGCTAAATAAATTTCGGCATGAAAAAATACAGATGCTTATTTAAAAAGGAAAAAAAACATACATTTTAGGAAAATGGGCTGCTGGTTCCATTTATTTCAATTCCATAAAACTACATTGAATGCCTATAGTATAAAAATGGCCTATTCTCAGCTCTGAGGAGTTAGAAATTCAGAAATACCTCCATCCCTGCTCTCCCTGAGTTCACCATGGAGGCGAATAGAGGGGGCATGGACAAAAGTATTAATCTAAGGCAGAATATGATGGGTAATACAAGATCCATTCCCATGAAGTAGGGAAAGAGGAATTCTAAGAGGGTGGGAGGGGGATAACGGATAGTTTCAAAGAGGTCCGTTGGGGGCTGGGTTTGAAGAATGGGTGGAATATTTGACAGGTAGAGAGTGCGGGAGGAAAGGGATTCCCTTAAGGAAGACCTTGTGAGTCAAGGGTGGTGAAGTACAAAGCAAGTTCTGAGAATGCAAAATAGTCTGATTGGGCTGATCTTTCAGTGTAATAGAGAAGCTGATCATTAGAGGAAAATGTGGCCACATGGTAGGTTGGGCAGACCATTGAGGGTCCTGAGTTCCAGAGTAACTAATTTGGACCTGGTTCTATAGGCAATTGGTAGCTATTGAAGGATTTTAATCAGATGGGCTTGAGGGAGGTATAAGAATGGAATTGGAAACAGGAAAATTAGCCAGGAAGCATTGGTATTATCTAAGAATCTGCGGCAGCAGTCCAAAAGAGGTGCAACAGGGGCCTTAACTAGAGCTGTGGCAGTGAGATGGGAAGAAAGGTGGGAATCGATATGAAAATAATGTGGAAGAAATGAAAGGACTGGGTCATCATTTAGAAATAAAGAAGGAAGTCAAGGCGTTAATCTAGATAAAAAGGACCAAGGTAATCCCTTTAATCAAAGTAGGGACCACAAGAGGAGCATGTTAAGTTTATGCATTGATTTTGGATTTGAGGTGCTTCTTAGGATATCTATATAGAAATATCTAGTAGGTCAATGAAAATGTATGAGCTCATAGCTAGATATGATTGAAATTGTAAGGATAGGGTTCACTGTGGGGAGACAGTATAGAGCCAAAATAACCAAATACAGAAACATAACAAAATTCTACAAGGCAGGGATAGGAGCATTCAGAGAGAAGGAGCAATCTGAGAGGCAGGGGAGAACCAGGGGCATGTGGAGGTATAGAATCCTTAGCACCAGAGAGCTTAAGGGTGTGATGAGCAAATGGAAAGGTCAAGCTGAGTCAGGGGAAGCCTTCTGACAGCTATTTCCATGGAAGGGTGGCAGCAGAAGCCAAAGAGCACTGAGCTGAGTAGTAGTGTGAGATGGGGATTGAAGGCAGAAAATATACACAACTATTTGAGAAATGTGGCAATGAAAAGAAAGCCCGACATAGGGAAAAGTGAGAGTTCAGGATACCAGAATTAAGAAAAGTTGTTTTTGTTGTTGTTACTTAATGGTAAGACCTAAGTAGATGTATGGACAGAGAAAAGAACAGTAAAAGAGGGAGAGGTGGAAGACTTCTGAAGAAAAATAATCAACTGAATTGAATGACATGCATACTCCTGTTAGAAAACTGGGGCTGAGGGGGCAATAAAAATTCTAAAAGAACAATTTAAACAAGGAGTAGTAGAGTGCAAAGAGCACTGGACTCAGACTTTTAATTTCCAGGTTCTGATCTTAGCTTTGTTACTTACTATCTCTGTGACCTTGGGCAGTCACTGCTTCTCTCTGGGACCCCATTTCCTGATCTATAAAATTATCTCTAAGGTCCTTCCTAGCACTGACAATGGCATGTCACCTATTTCTCGATGTTAACTTTTCTCTTCCCTGACTTTCTTTCAGGTATCGTAGTGAAAAGATGACCCTGAGCTATGCTGAATACCTTGCTCATCGCCAGCATCATCATTTCCAAAATGGCATTGGGCATCCCCTTCCGCCATATAACCATTATTCCTGACACTGAGCCGCACAACCAGTCACTGGGCCTCTCTGCAGACCTCTTCCCAGGAGACCCTACACCTTCTTGGTCTAGCTATCTCTTTTACTGTACCATTTTATGATGATAGTTTCCGTTGCCATGGTGAAGCTTCGACATCGTCAATTAAGATCATCATGGTAACGGGTAGAAAAATGGCATTTGTTAAGATCCTGTTTTATTATTTTAGATCATTGTGTTTTTTTTTTTTTTGCAGCATATGTGATTTTGGGTTTTTTTTCTTCCAATATTATGTAGAATTTTGCTTTGCTATCTCAGTCAGGTTTTTGTTTTTCTGTCCTCCTTGCCTTTCTTCCTGTTTTGCTTCCTGTTTTCCTTCTTCCTTCCCGTTTTCCTTCTTCCTTCCCTCCCTCCCTTCCTTTGACTGTGGATGGAAGAAAGTGTGCAGTTTTTAGGGATTTTACTTAGGTTTGTCTTTAGTCATCCTGAGTAAGATAGTTGTTTTTTGATACCTGAGTTTGGGATTCATTCATATCAAATTCAGTTATTTGCATATTACTCTTGATTTTTGTCTGAAATTCACTTTGCTATGACAGCTTAGTAGTTGGGTCTTCACTCCTTAAGTATATGTTTTTCCCATGGTGAAAATATATGAACTTTAGCTCTAGTAGTGAGCATTCAAAGGTCCGCGATAGGGCTTGTCACAGAGAGAGAGAAATCATTTATCCCTATTGTGCTGGTTATCATAGAAGAGACTGCCTCACCACTTTATAGAGCCAATTTGCAAACTAAAACACTGTTTTGAGAAGGTACAAACTACCTTTCAAAAAGGCTACAGGAAACATTTTTATGAGCAGCAAATATTAGGAAGAGAGCAGATACAGAATTTAGTGCCTTTGAGAAGAATATAAGTGGAATTAAGAGGGGTTAGAAAAAAGGCAATTTAGAAAAATATTCTTGTAAAATTTTATTGTTTCTATATGTGAAACAGAAGATTAGACAAATTCCTTACTCTTAAGTATTTTTTTAAGCTGAAAAAAATTATTTTGAGCAAATAACCAAAAAGAGACATTTGTCTATTTTATATTAATTTAAATTTGTTAGCTCTAGGTTTCAGTAAGTCGTGATTGGCTAGAGTCCATTTTAGCTACCATCTAAAGGTATGGTAAAGATAATTTAGTGAAACAAAAGTTCATATTTGTCATGATTTCAGATATGTTTGTCATGGGGACAATACTAGAGTTTTAGAGATACCATAAAATAGCTTGAATCTCTTTCTGCACTACATACTTTTGATAGAAACACATTTACTACATTGATGTTTTGTCACACCTGTGAAAATGGAGTTGGCATTCAGATGTGCTATAGTAAGAGCCCAGCTCATCTGCAAGGACAGTCTTCCCATGATGCATACAAAGGATAACTTACTGATGTAGATAGGAGGTCCATACATATATCCCCAGGAAAAATGACAGATTATTCTGGAGGAAGATGACCTTCATTTTATGGTATATGTGTGTGTGTCTGTGTGTGTGTGTGTGTGTGTGGTATATATATACATACCACACACACACACCCCTTTGGAAAAATAT
Organism: Theropithecus gelada; assembly: GCF_003255815.1. Lineage (NCBI taxonomy): Eukaryota > Metazoa > Chordata > Mammalia > Primates > Cercopithecidae > Theropithecus > Theropithecus gelada. The sequence continues at coordinate 153,285,485 of NC_037689.1, read as the reverse complement.
ATATAATTTTTTCAAATAGGAAGCCAACATATCAAGTGATGAATTAAAGTATGCTGCAGAATATATATTCTAAAACTATAAAAAATGTCAGTGAATATCAAAATGATATAGCTTATACATATAGTTACTGTGACAAGTGACAGACTGCTAGTTCAGAATTCAAAAATCCTTTCTTAGTTTGTGAGATAATGGGCTAAATTCCTTCTGCTTGCCACTGGGGCACAGCAAACTGCTTTAGTTTTTGATGAGAGTTCTTAGAAGTTTGTTGGTATTCCTTCATCCACAGCATCCATTGTTGAAATAACCATTTTCAGTTGTGATGCCTTAACTAAGAAGCCAATTGTTAGCCTGAAATGCAATCTTGGTAGCCAGTTTCAGTGAAGCTAGAGATTAGTCAGAAAAAGTTAGCTGTTGGGCTTTAGAAAGGGATTTCGAGTCCTGTCATTTCTACTTGGGAGCATTTTGGAGCAGATTAGTCTTTCAGTATAAAAACAAGTGGCTACCTGATGGAAACTTTTCTTACCCTTATAGGGAAACTGAGCACAAGCTGAATGATATTGTCTGCTGCAAAAAAAAAAAAAAAAAAAAAGAAAAAAAAAAAAAGAAAAAAAAAAGAAAATGAAAAAGAAAAAAAGGTAAATAAAACAAGCAAACTGAAGAAAGACAAAATAGACCAATATTATCGTGAAATCCATCTTATCCATCATCTCATCAGTTCAACAGGCTCCTCATCCTGGGTGAGCTTATGGTTAGAAATTTTTTTTTAGCAAAGATTTATTACATACATAGATGTGTGTGTGTACATATACTTATACATACATACATATATGTGTGTTTATGTATTTAACGGTGCTAATCAATCTTGAGCAGGTCACGTGACTGGTCATGCGGACTCTAAAATCATATCAGATTTTTTAAAATCCTTGATATATGCAGATGTTATACAGATTTTCTTAGCAGTGTAATAATGTTATACTGAAGAAATAACCATCCTGCAGGCTTCAAAGGACGAGGTCAGCAATATTTCCCAACATGGCTTGGGGGAAAAGGATAGTTTTGTCTCCTTTTGTATTCAAGTAATGCAAAGTGCATTTTTGTCTCTAAGTAGCTTTTGACTAAAAGACTTTGTAGTGTAAAGGGTGTTATACAAACTGTAATGGTGTGCTTCAAACAAATGCTAGACCCTTTCACCTTTGTCGTATATACAAAGCTGTTAATTATGTGGTATGAATTAACTTTGAACATGTTGAAATATGTAGCATGTCTTTAATTCAGACAAAGATTCTAATTGCACAGGTTGTGTTCTAGCCAGTTGTGATTTATTTGTTCAGAAACACAAATGTGAATTGCACTCTTATCATCAGAATATTGTATGAGTTCAGTGATCTTTAAACAGCTCAGAAGTAATACTTGAACTTCATTTGAGTAGCACAAAGTTTACATAGCCCCTTTTAAATGTTAATTCGTTCCATTTAAGTTTTCCGTTTTCAGATGCAACTGGGTATTTTTCCTCTTGGAAATAGTACGTACTTTGCTTTGGTATGTAGCAAAAGGCTTCCATTTCTGGAAGGGTTTTCTTGTTCTTAAACAAGGTCAGCCAGGTACCAGATTCTAAAAGAACAAATTGTCCCCCACCCCTCAAGTGGCCTTCTGACTGCACGAGAATGTGCTACTACCCTCTGTAGTCTCCCCTAACATGAGAGGTCAGTGAAATTGATGGAGGAAGTGCAAGGCTTGCTTCCCTTCACCCTTAAAGCTTAAAGCAGTTATAAGATTTTTTTAGTCCAGCACATACAGTCCCAATGCCCAGCACACCGGAAGTTTGTATACTGGCCTCTTATCTTGTCTTCATATGTGCAGGAAATTTGAAACTGTCATCTGGAATAGGTTCCATCTCTTATGTGTGTTAGATCAAACCAAAGAAGCCCCCAGCCATGCCCAAATGCTGCTTCAAAAGCCTGCCTTCCAGTCCTTACAAAAACCTTGCAGGATTAAATGTGTTAACTTTTTTATTTTTGTACAGTTTCTAAGTGATTTTTGCTAGTGATGTTAAAATGAATTAAGTTTATTTGAGGGGTGTGAGCACCTCCTCCATTTGAATAAACTGGTGACTTTCCTTTTATTTTTTAAAAGTGGAAACCCGTTGTGTGCCTCTCGATTTAAGGGTTTCTGATGACATTATTCTTAAGACCAGCATTGATCCTTTATATACAAAGATATGTTTTCCTTGTTTTTTATTGCTATTTCAGAAGAAAATGAACCTTTTATTTTGCTCTACCCAGTAACTGCGCTGGTACATAGACGCACTGAGCAAACAAACTTTTGTAACCACCTCTGACTACTTTTGTATATCAAAGTTGATTACTTTTGAAATATTTGGATCTAGTTTCTAAGTTATTTTAGTGTTTTATATGTTCCCCAAAATTACTTTGAATCTGTCACCAGCATAATGAGTTCTTGGTGATACAATGGTGAGACTTGTAATGAGCAAAAAGCTACCTGGAGTAGCTCCTCTTTTCCTTCTTTCTTAGTAACCTGTTTTTTGATTACCGTAAGACATCACAGATTACCTGAAACCCCTTCCAGTATAACTAGGCCCTCCTTCCTTCCACATTTAATTGCTTAATAGTTTGAAGAAACTATTGGAAATGGGCATTTTATATGACATGTATGGCTTTAAAATATTAAATATGAGCAAAAAGAAAAAATATGAGAAGGTTTATGTGGGTCTGCAAGGTATGGCTGTGGAAAGATATTGTAGTAGTTTTGACACTATTGTTATTACCTTTAAAATCATTTACCCAATAAAATGTTAAAACCGAGTTATTTTGTGTTTCTTTTTTAAGTTTAACCTCTCTCATCATAGGATCTTGGTCTCGTCGGTACTTCTTACTAAAAGGTTAACAGTTGAAGGCTCTGAAGGAATATAGTTAGGAACAGATACTGATTTATTGCCAAACTAGCACTTGGGAAACCTTACCTGCTTGCAGCCACTCCCTGCCATATGATTTGCCAATGTCATCCTTTTGTCTATCTCTGAATCCTGGCTTGCTGATATAGATTAGCCTTTATTTGGACACCCTAATGTGGCCACATTGATCCTTTAAGGATCCTTTAGAGCCTTTGCCACGGAACTCAGACAAACATCAGACTTGAATTCTGGAGGGAGCTTAGCTGTGCTTAGGTCCGCTCCAAATTCCTTCCAAATCAGTCAGTGGTTATTGGGCATTTCCTCTTTGTGAGCTGGTGAGGGGCAGTAGCAGTGCTATTCAGTGAAATCATCTGATGTGGGGGCCCTTTCTCCTACCATCAAGGCTTGCCCATTTTCTGCGTACAGGACAGAGTCTGAAAATGCTCAAGATGTGGTCACCCAGAGCTTGTACGTACTCATACACACACTAGGCATACCACACGCTTACACTTATTACCAGCTATTTTTTCCAGTTCCAGAGTGGTACCCCCAACTTGGGCTTGGGGGAAACACTCGGAGTGTAGGGTAGGGCAACTGGTGCTACTGACTTTCAAGGGCCAGATAAGCGCCTATGTCAAGAAAGGAATCTCTTGGGGTGCTGCCTCTGCCTACTGTTGCCTTATCCCTTTCTCTATGGAAAGGCTACCAAGGACATTGTTGAAATACCTCTGGCTCTTTCTAAAACATTTGCTGTCTCACGCACATTTCAAGATTAGTTGCTAGTTGAATATATCCAGGACGATTTTCTGTTACATTGCCCCAAAGCCCTGGTAACTATGTAAATTTTATGACACGTGCTTATGTCAATCACAGTGGCTAAAAACAGTGTTCTCAGATCCTAGAGGACTACTGTGGTTTTGAACAGTGCTCCATAAAGGCAGCCATCTGCTCAGGGTTTACCTATTTTCATCATTCATGTTTAATGGGACATAAGATTTTTCAATGATTTAGACAATATTAATAGGTTCAGGTAGAATGAAGTAGTTTAATGAGCCCACAGCATTCTTTTTTATAGCATTAGTGGTTAACTCTGGTCTGGACAAATTTCAACTTCAGTAATCACACTCCACCTACCTAAATTCTTCCCAGAGTTTCAGCATTTCCACTTCAGATTTCATGCCCCACTGGACACTGTAAATAGCTTTCCTGCTTCCGAGGGCAAGTATGGGCGTGTAGGATGAAGCAGTGCCTCTCTGTTGCTGGGAAATACTGCCGTATCTAAGGGGTCCTATCAGCGTGAGGTAAGGAGAAGTCTGCGGTGGGGAAGTCACACCGGGATTCACAGCTGCCAGCCAGGAGAGCCAGTGAATGACTGCTCATTCGGAGAATGGCTTCTCCCACTTCTGCAGCTTCAACCACGTGAGCCAAGATAAGTATGGGTTTGGGTTGGGTAAGCTCTCATAGCTTGCCATCTGTATGCTCAAGCTTTTCACCTACAGGAGGAAGAAATGAATGGGAGGATGCAAGTGAGGAAAGCCCTGGATATACTGTTTTTGGCTACTGCATTAAAAGGCCTGCCTTGACACCTGTAGCCCCATGGGACAATCTCGTGTTCCAAAGCTCAAACTTGTTGGAGGAAGTCTTTCAAGAATTCGAGGGAATCACATTAGGTCTCAAGCACTGTTCTGAAGTCAGTCTACATCCTCACCCCAAGCACTTGGTTACAACCTTGTTTAGATATGACGCCTTAATAAAAATTGCTATACAATGGGATATTATTCAGCCATAAATAAGATTGAAATCCTGTCATTTGCAGCAACATGGATCAGCTTGGAGGACATTATGTTAAATACTCCAGACACAGAAAGGTAAATACCACATGTTCTCACTCATGTGGGAGCTAAAGAAGTTGATCTCATAGAAGTGGAGAGTAGAATAGTGGTTACTAGAAGCTGGGAAGGGTTGAGAGAGTGAAAAGGGAGAGGTTGGTTAAAGTAGGGATCCCCAACCCCCGGGCCATGGACCAGAGCTGGTCTGTGGCCTGTTAGGAACCGGGTTGCACAGCAGGGTTGAGCAGTGGGCAAGCGAGCATTACCGCCTGAGCCCCACCTCTTGTCAGATCAGTGGTGGCACTAGATTCTCATAGGAGCATGAACTCTATTGTGAACTGCACATGTGAGGGATCTAGGTTGTGTGCTGCTTAGGAGAATCTAATGCCACCTGCCCCATCCGCGGAAAAACTGTCTTCCATAAAACCGGTCCCTGGTGCCAAAAAGGTTGGAGACCACTGGGTTAAAGGATAGAAAAATACAACTAGATTGGAGGAGTTAAGTTCTGGTGTTCTGTAGCACTGTAGGGTGTCTATAGTTAAGAATTTAAGATATATCTTTGGGTAACTAGAAGACAGGATTTTGAATGTTCCCAACACAAAGAAATGATAAATGTCTGCGGTGACAGATAGACTACCCTAATTTGACCACTATACATTGTACGTATTGAAACATCACTGTGTAGCCCATAAATATGTACAATTATGTGTCAGTTAAAAAAATTAAGAATTACCTCTTAATGTATTATGTTTGGAAGGTACTGACTGTATATCTCAAATTGTTTAAATGGACCCACCCAGACAGCTGGTGGAGGGTGCATGCTGTATCTAAACCAACACTGACCTGCACTTGCAGCTTTCCATCATGACAGATGATTACTTAATTTGACAGAGGTGAGATGTAGAGTATGCTCTCTGTCTGCAGCACACAGCTGGGCAGTGGCTGAATTATATGCCTCCGTGCTCACCAATTGCCATGGCATCTTTGAGCTCATGCTCCCATTCTAAAAGGACGCATCCAAGTCACAAGGGGTGGGTAATCTGTTCCCCCTTTAGTCTCCCTCCATGGTGGGAGAAGCTCTTTTTTACTCAGAATCTTAGTTGGCACCTCATTATGTTAAAAATCAGATTGAAAGAACTATTTCATCTCTATTAAGCACAAATGTATACAAGCTACTTATTAAGGAGAATGAGGTTGTTTTGATAACTATAAAATGTTGCAGTTGGGTTGAATGACAGCGAACAGTCTCAGCACTCTATGTCTATGTTTTAGCTGTACAACAACAAGGTCCTGATTTGCATGGAGATCAGATTGCTCAATTTTATGAAAGTCCACAGTCTTTCTGAAGCTTACAAGAAGTTTGGGCAGGAGAAGCATAACTCCTGAGGTTTGAAGACAAATGAGTAACCTGACGGCTTCTGCTAACCCACTGGTGGTCTTCAGTTGCCATTCTGTATATAACTTACCAGCTGTTTGTTCAGTGTTTTTTGTTTTTGTTATTCTTACTGTTCCAAAATATTATGTATTTCAACACACACGTGTTTTTTTGTATTAAATGTTTATAGAGAGCCGGGTACAGTGGCTCACGCCTGTAATCCCAGCACTTCGGGAGGCCCAGGCAGGCAGATCATCTGAGGTCAGGAGTTCGAGACCAACGTGGCCAACATGGCGAAACCCCGTCTCTACTAAAAATACAAAAATTAGTCAGGCATGGTGGCGCACACCTGTAGTCCCAGCTACTCAGGAGGCTGAGGCAGGAGAATCGCTTGAACCCAGGAGGCAGAGGTTGCAGTTAGCTGAGATTGCGCTACTACACTCCAGTCTGGGCAACAAAGCAAGACTTCATCTCATTTAAAAAAAAAAAAAAAAAAAAGTTTATGGAAACTTGGGCCTGTTCCGACAGAACCCCAGGATCCCACAGGACAATCAAAACCACTGCTGGAGCCTCAATATGCCCAGTTATTTTGAGAGCTTTTGGGAAGCCGACATTTGATGAAATGACAGCTTTTCTTTTTTTTTCTTTTCCTCCCAAATGTCAGGCTCAACATGATCCATCAATATTTATTGAGTGCCTGTCCCTCCAGAGGCATGGCACCTTGCTTGGTTACAGAATGAATATAGTATAATTTTGTAAGATAAATTAACAATCCACTCTGGGCTAAGAGTTGTAAGGAGCATACTAGTTTGGTCTAGTTGGGTAAAGTCCTTCAGACTGGGGCCCAGGTAACATTAGGGTTTTATATGTTTTCACTAAATAGCTTCCACCTCAGTGGCATTAGAACATAGTTGTAGCTGCCCCTGTTGAGAAATTATATTTCTTTGCACTCCAATATGTCAGCACCAGAAGCCACCCTATACTGGACATGATCATAATTTGTTGAATGGAGGAGACTGTTTCTGTTCCCATAATGTGGCTCTCTTGCTCCTTAGCAGGAATATGCAAGGTGGCTGGAAGAGAAGTGACGTACATGTATAAGAAATAGGTTTGGACACACAGAATGGCATTGGGTGGCTGAGAATTGTGGTCCTTACTGTGAAGCTGCCCTCTTAGAGGCATTGGGCCCTTCCTATGATGAGGAGGTAAGAAGAGACAGAGAGAGGCTATCTTGAGGCCTGAAGAGGAGAAGACAGTTTATAGTATGTTTACTGGTTGAAAATTATCCCACAGAGAAAAAAAATCCATGAAGCAGAAGGAGAGAAACAATAGTAAGAGTAAACCACATGGAAAGGAAAATCGGAGTAACTTTCAGAATCACTTGCTATGCAGAAAGGACAGGAAGGTAGTATTAAATGTGGACTCTTGTAAAGCAGGAAGCACAACTTGTATACAATAGAATGTTTAAATCACATTTTAACTGACAGGAAGCTGCTGAGTTTCCAAACATCAGGCAGATATTGAAACTAAGAGTTACTATAGTCACGTTCCATCTAAATGGTATTTTGGAATGACCTAAGGTTACCTTATGGGTCAACATGTGTAGGTGGGTTTCTGTGTATCCACATAGGAGATGGGGGCTGGCCAAAGAGCTGGATGGGACAATCATATTCCCCACTCCCACATATCCTAGCAGAATGGAAAGGATGTCTTGGACTGGACAGAGTGGGAAACCCCCATCTTTTTGAGGGACAGTGCTGGTATGAGTAATGCAAACATTTCCCTAAGCTTTCTCTAAAAACATCCAAATGAATTTCAGGAACTCTGCATGAAGACATTGCCACCCCGCTGGCATATACCTCAGCAATGGCCTCTTTCCCAGAATTGTGGTCAGGCCAGAGGTGGGTAGCCATAGTGACCTGAGTACATGAAGTCATGCTCCTTGGTGAATTGGTTCTTATTTATCTGGCCTAGCATATCTTGTGTGGTACTCACGAATGATGGGGCTTAAAAGGGAACCATGGGGTTAATCCAGTTGTTGGATCCAAATAGGATAGGACTGTTCCTGTTGGGTAGATGGGTCTAACTGGCCCTGCAGCCTTGGAGAAGGTCAAATAGACATTGCTAATAGTCAGCAGTAGGCTGGGAAAGTACAGGTAACATTCTTTGCTCTGAGGAATGTTACACAGTGGGTCCTGCAAGCAGGGTGCACAGAGCACTTGATTGTGAAAAAGAAACACGTTTATTTTCAATCTCGCTCCCTTTTTGGACATTTTTCTGAGGTAAAATTCATATAACATACAATTAACCATTTCAAAATGTACACTACGGTAGTTAGTGAATTCACAATGTTGTGCAACCCTTGGCTCTCTCTAGCTTTAAAACTTTTTCATCGCTCCATAAAAACACTCCACACCCATTAAGAGAAGTCACTCACCAACTCCCACCCCCCTCCCCCCTAAGTAACATCTAATCTTCCTTCCATCTCTCTGAATTTACCTATTCTGGATATATCATATTAATGGACTCATATAATATGTGACCTTTTGTATCTGGCTTCTTTTGCTCAGTATGTTTTCAAGGTTTATCCAAGTTGTACCATGTTTTAGTACTTTGTTCCTTTTTATGGCTGAATAATTGTATCATGTAACACAATTTGTTTATCCATCATAATGGATATTTGGATTGCTTCCACCTTTTGGCTCTTAGGACCAATGCTATATAAACATTTGTGTACACGTTTCTGTGTGAACATGTTTTCATTTCACTTGGATATATGCTTAGGAGTGGAGAATTACCGAGTCATGTGGTTATTCTATTGTTAACTTACTTATTTATTTATTTATTTATTTATTTATTTTGCAATGGAGTTTCACTCTTGTTGCCCAGGCTGGAGTGCAATGGCACGATCTTGGCTAATTGCAACCTCCACTTCCTGGGTTCAAGCGATTCTTCTGCCTCAGCCTCCTGAGTAGCTGGGATTACAGGCATGTGCCACCACGCCCAGCTC
>NC_037689.1:153252545-153275993 GCF_003255815.1 Theropithecus gelada | reverse complement strand
AATTTATTTTTTATTATTATTATACTTTAAGTTCTAGGGTACATGTGCATAATGTACAGGTTTGTTACATATGTATACTTGTGCCACGTTGCTGTGCTGCACCCATCAACTCGTCAGCACCCATCAACTCGTCATTTACATCAGGTATAACTCCCAATGATATCTTAATTCAAATTTAAAAAATAAAAGTGGCCAGTCTACATCACATGAAGAAAGCATAGTGCTATTATTACATTCCAACTCTGTTTAACTCACATTCTAGTATACTGTAAAACACAAGCCCCTGAAAATGAGTGTTTACATGAAATTCTGACAAATGACCTGCTGGAAGTCAGAGGGCTCTCGATAGCAGCAAAATCATACTGGAATGCGGCTCTCCCAATTCCAGTCCCATTTATGGAGTTACAGCAGTGTTTCTCAGCAGCAGTACTGTTAACATTTTGAAGGTGATGCTTCACTGAGACGGATAATCCTGTGCACTGTAGAATGTTTAGCAGCATCCTTGGCCTCTCCTCACTAGATGCCAGTATCACTTCCCTAGATCCTTCCAAATTTGTAAGAGATAAAAAGGAACCAGATCATGTCCTTCGCAGGGACGTAGATGGACGTGGAAGCCGTTATCCTCAGCAAACTAACAGTAAAACAAACACCGCATGTTCTCACTTATAAGTGGGACCTGAATGATGAGAACACATAGACACAGCAGCGTACAATGTACACTGGGGACTCTTGGGGGATGGGGGTCCTAGGAGCAACAGCATCAGGAAGAACAGCTAATGGATGCTGGGCATAATACCTAGGTGATGGGTTGATGTGTGCATCAAACCACCATGGCACATAATTACCTTAATACAAGCACATGTACATGTAACCCGGAACTTAAAAGTTGGAAAAAAAAAATGTCTTCAGATGTTGCAATGTGTAGGGTACAAATTATTCCCAGCTGAGAACCAGAGTTACAGAATACTGGAGCTAGAAGGTGCCTAGAGGGATGGAATTTCTCCTCAAACAGGATCACACCTAAAGTTGCCTAGCCTGAAATATTTCATTCTTTAGTTTCCCCGTAAAAGAGAAGGTTCAATTATTTTTTAGTCAGCAAAGTTCTTCCGTATACCTAGACTAATCATTCTGGCTGCAAATTATAAATTAAAATAAACTCTGAACAACAAATAAATAAATGCATTTGATGAATTATATTGAGGAATGAATGTGAGGATTGTTCACATTAACGTATATATTTCTGAAATATTTTAGGTAAAAGCAATACCATATTCTTTATATATTTTATTTCCAACTCAAATAAAATTATCAAGAAGCATTATTGAAGTCATTCTGGTAGTTCTCATAAGGAGATGAAATTCATAATATTTGCATTTGTTTTCCACTTCATGATAACATTTGTATTTTATTCAATCACAAAACAAGTAGTAATATGCATCTGATTAATTTTTTACCTGATTTGATTCACTTAAGATATGAAAGTTTAGACAACTGTCTTGAGTTTTTTAGGTATTTTATTAGATTTTAAGTTAAATTAAAATAAATTTCTATATTTATTTTATTGTTCTTTGTTTTTCTCTTCCATTGATTTTAAGGTATTTGGATAGAAACAGTGGGTGTTTTCTGTATTTAGATGTTGTGTTGGATATGCTTCACTATCTTATCCACCTCCCACCCTCCCTTGAGGATTCAGCTATGAACATTTTCACCTACCCTCCTATCCTGACAATCAAGTTTTCCAACCATAATGAAATCTAGCATTAAGTACAGTGAATATGTAAATATTAAAGGAACTTTGAGGATATATGTTGAAACACATTTTTGTGCATAATCACTGTTGTAGCTATGAGAGAATGACTGCATATGTACCAGATACTTGGCAATGAACAACATATGTTATTTTTCCCAGAAGTGTTTTAAGTTGAAACAAGATGTATCAAAAATTGTAAAGTTCATGTGTCCCTTTTGTAATAGCATGAAAAAGATATGTTCTCCTTTGTAATAATAATGATATTGTCACCAATGTTTAATAGTATTCCCATTTCTAAATATTTACCTAGCCAATAAAAAAGATGAAAAACTTCAGAAATAGGAGAAAGATGGGAAGACACTGTATGATAAATTATATATTTATACGTGAAATTCCTGTTTAAATAAAAATAGTCACTCTAGTAAGTCATTTAATTGGCCAGAAAGCAACAACAAATGAGCAAGTTTGATGAAAGCTTAATGTCTCTCAATCAAAATTAATGACCACTAAATAAATGTTATTACTTTCTTAATAATTATTATTAATATAGACTATTTACACGCAATATGAAATTGTAAACCAGAGCAAAAAAATGAATACCCTATAGTTGATACTAATGTAATTTAAAATGACTAAATAAAAAGGGAATTAAAAATTTTTTTAAAGGATAATCTAAATAATATATGATTTTTTCCCCTTCATGAGGTGAAGCTTAATCATCCACCTCCCACCCTCCCTTGACTGTGGACAATTAGTGACTTATTTTCAACAAGTAGAGTATGGTAATAATGAAACCTTACCATGGAGGAAATTGACAAATACTACCTTGGCCAGGTGAACAAGGTAAACATCCTTAGTGATAAGTCATGTTGATAGCATGTAGCCCCAATATGATGTGGTAAAAAGGATACTTCACTTTTGCTCTTTCAAAAGCCCATAAATGTAAAATAACAACAACAAAACAAATTGAGGCACCTTCTATAAAATAGCAGACAAGTACTTCTCAAAACTGTCAAGGTAACAAAAAACAAGAAAATAGGAAAATGTCTACACACCAGTAGAGACTAAGGAGATGTGACAACTAAATGCAATGTAATGTCTTGGATAACATTCTGGAACAGAAAACTTACATTAGTAGAAAATCTTATGAAATTTGAACCAAATGAGAAGTTTAGTTAGTATTAATATACCAAAGTTGGTTTCTTAGTCATGGCAACTGTACTGTGGTAATGTGAGATGTTAACAATAGGAGAAACTGGGTGGGAACTCTTTGTACTGGAGAAGAATGTGTATTTGTTGCTTCTAGGAGTAGTATTCTATCATTAATTAAATCGATTTGATTAATATTATTCAGACCTCTGTGTCCTAACTGATTTTCTGTTTGCTATATCTATTATCGAAATAGGATGGCTCAAACAATAATCGTAGATTTGTCTAGTTCTCATTTTGTTTCTATGAGTTTTTCATCCTGCAATATTATTTTAAAAATTTAATATTTATTATACCATCAATTTTATGCCAGTTGTTAATATTTTTTAAAAGAAAATACCAGCTCTGTTTAATAGTTGTTTGATGAAAGAAGACAATTCTCCTAAAACCTCCATCATTTGTTTGATTTAGGACAGAGAAAAAGTTAGAATGTGTGAGCAAAAGTATAAGTTAGACAGTATGGGCAGGTGATGTGGGAACATTCAGGGGAATGGGCTGTGCTTAGATATAGTCTCCCTATCCTAGGACTTTCTTTTAAATGGCGTAATCATACACTATTGCCGTCTTTTTTTATGGTCATCCTAAGGTGGAAATTCATTATTGCTAAATGGTAAAGAATTGATACATTTCCTAAACATCTTGAGCCCTAAAATAAAGTTTTAACCTTCTATACCACCTATGCCACTCAAAAAAAGAATGTTCAACACTAAAGTTCTAATTCACGGTACATTTGTAAATGTGTTTTATATATTTTGATTGGCAATTCTGTTTCCAAATATATTATCACAGTGCTAAGTCTTATAACTATGACAATGGAAAATAACTACTTCAGCAAAATTGTTTATGGGCAGTCTTGCCACTGCACTACTTTTTGTCTTCACTGTATACCACTATTATTAGTGGTGTGAATTAGTTCCTTAAAATTATTTTTAAAAACTAAAGTGGCTGCCTTTCACAAATACACATCATTCAGTAACTGGGTTTCTATTAGTTTCTTTTGAATTCCTAACTATTAATGCATATATTTAAGTGAAAGTAGATGAACTTCTATTTCAAATTCCTTTGAAAAGCTATGAAATACTTTGTAAGGGAAAACAATCATATTTTACACTTGCAATTTATTCGGTAGTTTTTTCACAATTGCTACCTGTGAATAGCATTGACCTTTCTTCCCTTCCTTCTGTCTTTCCTGCCTGTCTTCTTTCCTGTTTTTTTTTCTTTCCTTCCTGTCTTCCTTCCTGTCTTCCTTCCATTTTTTTCCTTTTTTGCTCCTCCTTTTTATACTTAGTTACATGTAGTCAGGGAGGTTTCACATCACTAAGATTCCTATCCCAGAAAAGCAGATGTTCATAGCTCTGAGAATGGAATGTGACCCTTGTGGAGAGCCTATAAACAGAAGCATGAGGGGCACCTGTTCATATGGATGAGACAGGTCTATAAATGCCCTCATCTTGCCATGGCTCTTCTAGGTGTCTTTAGGGTTAAGACATACTCCATTCTGAGAATTTGTGGTCTAACCAGTTGTCTAGTTTCACGTCCTGCTTCTATTGATTGTTTGCAACCAGCTTTTGCTCTAGTTATTACTACTGATTAGTACCTTACTAAACATAGGTTATGGGTAGACTGTGTTTTTGTTTTTAGGCTCTGTTAGAAGTTGCTGATGCACACCCTATATTGTAAATTCTTATCTCTGTATACTGTAATTCTGCATACCAATGTTATGTTAAATAATTACTTCATTCCCATGTCACCATCTCACTTCATAATCAAACGACCCTAAATGCCTCACTAACCTGCCTCCACCCTCACTAAACTTAATAATAAATGCTGGTATATCCAGCACATTGGCGGCATCACAGGATCAGAAGGCAGTGATCCCCCTGGACCCAGTTTTCACTATCTTGTCTGTGTCTATTATTTCTCGACCGGCCGATCTGCCTGGGAACAAAGGAAGAGCCCCTTTGCATTGCGGTCTGCTGGCCAGCATCTTTTTGTTAGAATCTTTTTGCTATTTAAGTGCTTACTAATAAAAAGTAAAGTGTTATATCTGTCCTCTAAGATTTAGCAAGTTAAATATGAGGTACATAGCATCACCTACTACCAATTTCATTTTCTGTGTATTGATACTTTCCAGCTCAATTTATAATGATCAACTAAAAACAAATATAAATGTTTAAAAGGTTGACCTTTCCACAGGGACTCACTCTGGGAAGGAAAACTAACCATAGAAATGGGTGTTTGTGTACATTGAAGACTCAACTACTTGGGTTCAAATCCCTGATCCAACTTCACTGGTGATGTGAAGTTTGATTGATAAGTTTGTTTTAATCTGCAACACAGAAATAATTCCTAATTTTTAGGGTATTGTAAGGTTTGAATGTGTTAATAAATGGGATACACTTGTAAAGTATTGTGAAGTATAGCAAGCATTATAAATGTAAGTTGTTATCATCACCATCATGCACAAAGCTGGGATGTTTGCTAGTAAATAAGTGACATTTACAGGTGTGGTTAGTAAGCATCTAATATAAATGCACATCTCTCTGGTCACATATACAAAATAAAGTCAAACAATCTATCAAGAACTCTGAAGGGTTTGAGAGTTTACCCGACTTCCAAGCTAACAAGTTCTTGCACTACAGTTTCTTTGATGATAGCCTGTCACCAGACTCCTGAAGGAGAGATAAAGAACATGATTGCTCAGGCCACAACAAGTTCTCAACTTTAAATATCATGTATGAGTAGTGTGCATTTCTATATTCATTATATATATTTCAAGGATATTATATTTTATGAGCCATTTGCCATCAAAACATCCAAGTTCTTACATAAAGACACCATTTTTCAATTTTATTTCCACATTATCATTATTTATATAATTTTCTGTACCCTTTTGAACATAAATATTAAATAGAAATACCATTTTTTCTCTGTAATATATATGTGAAATTTTGATGCACAGTTTACATTTGATACATGCCTATTAAAATAATTGCTAAATGTCTGAGTGGATGTTGTAAAATTGACAAACATACAATGATGCAGAAATAAAATATGTTTTGCTAGCTAACGACTATTGTAATGCAAAATCTGAGTTCTAGAAACATGCATTTTATTCAGTGTATGCATAATGATAGGAAATACCAGAAGTATCACAACTAGAGTAGACTTCAAATAAGTTTTATTCTAGGGGAAAATAAAAATAAAGGTAACTTATCAAAAACTACTCATGCACTAGAATAAAACTTAAGCAGATAAAATAAATGTGCTGCATTTTCTTCTTTTTCTTATAATCCATAAATGTCACATTTATAAATGCAATTAAGTAATAGTGTTATATACTTTTTCAGTACTAAGATTATGCATTTTTACTTCCTGCTAAATAGATTTCTTCATATCATTTATTATTCCTGATGACTTAATATGTACTTTAAAAATGGAAAAAAAGTAAGACGTTCAGAAAGTAGAATTTGTGTGGAATAACTATAATTGCCTAATTAGATCAAGAGAAGGCAGGTGTCATTCAGAAGTCAAACATTTTGTAAATCCTGCTTCATTTCCCCTTGTTCTTTCTTTAGCAGCAAACTTAAACCATAGCGGAGTACGCTGCCCATCCACCAGTCCTGTCATTTTTAGAATCAATGTGAATAGGAAATGAATAATACCTAAAGAAACACAACCACTTCCAATTCACTTCCACAAATTGATAGGTGGGTGTCATCTTTATAATCAAATTGATTCAGGTGATCCTGTGACTAATGTTCTTAAATAAGATTTCTTCTTTCTTCACTTTGGCCATTTATTCAAATGGCTTCAATAAATGACCAACATAGTGATTGGTTGAGTAAATGCCTTAGCTAGATATAGTTCATAATTATTATTCAAAGTTATCTGAAGAAATATGAGGGTTCTACCCTTTAACTCAAGTTTATGCTCTTTTCCCGATGCTCAGTTCCATTAGATTAAATCTCCATAAATTTTTTGTGAGATTATTTTTAAGAATTCTTATTAACCCAGTCATAACACTATACTGGGCATGGTATTTGGACCATGATTCCAATCGTTCTTCTGAATCCAGATGAGAGACTGCATCTACCTTTGTAGGTCACTTATTGTTGCCGATGAGTCTCTCCTACCACCGAGACGTGCTCTGCCAATCTAACAGTAACTTTTCCTAGGCCCGTGGTCCTTCCTTTCTTTCTCTGTCTCGTATAAAATCAACCTTTGAATCTCAATCTCATGATAGGACATCTAAACATTGAGGGACATTCTTCCTTAAAGTGTTAATAACTAAACCAATCGTTTCTCACAAGGACAGAATGCAGCAGTTAAAATGTAAGAGACATGTACCTCTTACATTGTGATTTTCCAGGTGACATTATTTTCTATCAATTCAATTTCTTTATATACTCAGGATATAAGCTGTTTGATATGTAATTTATAAATATGTTCTCCCTGTCCGTAGCTTGTGCTCTTATTCTTTTAACTGTGACTTTCACAGAACAAAAACTCTTAATTTTGATGATGTTTAATTTTTAAATTGCACTTTGGGCATCATATGTAAGAAATTTTTGCTTTAACCAAACTTAGGAAGATGTTCTATATTTTTACTCTTTTGAGATAATTTCCATATGCAATATTTATTTAAGTTCCTTATAGGTGGTGGATATTAAACCTTTGCCAGACGCATTGTTTGAAAAAATTTTCTCCCATTCTGTATGTTGTCTGTTTACTCTGTTGATAGTTTACTTTGCTGTGCTGAAACTCTTTAGTTTAATTAGGTCATATTTGTAAATTTTTAGTTTTTTTTCCAATTGCTTTTCACCACTTCATCATGAAATCTTTGCCAGACATAACAATGTGTCTTGACTATTTTTTATAGCTAAGTCTTAGATTGTGTTGTATGAGTCCTTTATGTCTTTTTTTTTTTTCAAAATTGTTTTGGCTGTTCTTGTTTCTTTATCTCTCCAAGTTTGTTAATAAACTTGTCTATATCTACAAAGATTCCTTCTGGAATTTTGAATGGGATTGTTTTAAATTTATAGATCATCTTAGGGGGAATTGACATATTAATTACATTATATCTTCTAATCCATAAACATAATGTGTCTTCATATACATGCTACACACAAAATGTTTACATAATCTTTCACCTTTTTTATTTTTATTATTCTAGAATGTATTGTCTGACAGCGCTATAGCCATTGAAGCTTTATGATAATGCTTTCATGATGTATATTTTTATCTTTTTGTTTGTATGCTGTCTACATCATATGTTTCAAGTAGCTTTTATACAATATATAGCTTTATAACACTTTGATACATACTATATCTTTAACTGATATATTTTGAACATTTATATTTAATGATTTTTATCATTATTTTAGATCTGCATTTGAACATTAGTTTATTTTTTGCCCCATCTATTTTTCATTCTTCCATTTCTCCCTGTCTGCTTTCTTTTGTATTATTTAAATATTTTCAAAATTCTGTCTTATCTATTGAAGTTTTAGCTATTTATTTGTGTGTACATTCTATTCATAGTAGCTTGAGGAACTATAAAATACTTGACAAGTTTTACATAATCAAATTTGAATTAATATTTTATAATTTCAAATAACTGATAGGAAACCGTAAAATTAGAGGATGTTTCCGTTGATTTTCTGTTTCCTAGAGAGTATCCCTGGTTCTTAGTATGGCAAATAATTTTGGAATATTTTTGCAGATATTGCATAAAATGTATGAATTTTTAAATACCATTTAAGTATTTTAGAGACTCTTTAACTTTTTGTTTCAGCAGACAGGCAATCCGTTGATGTGTGGACTGTACATGCTGGACCAGTTTCTGTAGGCTGTTTCTAATGTAATATTTTGACCCTTTGCTGTACTATTCTGCCCCATCCAACTTGTGCTCCATGCACCAGATAGTCTGAAACTAGACAGTTGTCTATAATGTAGTTTAGTGTTCAAAATTTTTGTGCCACTTATTCTAGTCATACGTGCAGCTTGTTAGGAATCCCAGGATTTCATAAAAGAACTCAAACAAATTTACAAAGCAACAACCATCAAAAACTGGGTAAAGGATATGAACAGACACTTCTCAAAAGAAGAAATTTGTGTGGCCAAAAAATATATGAAAAAAAGCTCTTCATCACTGGTCATTATAGAAATGCAAATCAAAACCACAATGAGATACTATCTCAAACCAGTTAGAATGGCAATCATTAAGAAGTAAAGAAACAGGATGGGCATGGTGGCTCACGCCTGTAATGCCAGCACTTCAGGAGGCCGAGGCGGGTGGATCAAGAGGTCGGGAGATTGAGACCACCGTGGCTAACATGGTGAAACTCCGTCTCTTCTAAAAAAATACAAAAAAAATTAGCCAGGCATGGTGGTGGGCACCTGTAGTCCCAGCTACTCAGAAGGCTGAAGCAGGAGAATGGTGTGAATCCTGGAGGCAGAGCTTGCAGTGAGCAAAGATTGCCCCACTGCACTCCAGCCTGGAAGACAGAGTGAGACTCCACCTCAAAAAAAAAAAAAAAAAAAAAGTAAAGAAACAACAGATACTGGAAAGAATGTAGAGAAATAGGAACACTTTTACACTATTGGTGGGAGTGCAAATTAGTTCAACTGTTGTGGAAGAGAATGTGGCAATTCCTCAAGGATCTAGAATTAGAAATACGATTTGACCCAGCCATCCCATTACTGGGTATATACCCAAAGGATTATAAATCATTCTACTATAAAGACACAGGCACACACATGTTGATTGCAGCACTGTTCACAAGAGCAAAGACTTGGAACCAACCCAAATGCCCAACAATGGTAGACTGGATAAAGAAAATGTGGCACATATACACCGTGGAATACTATGCAGCCATAAAAAGGATCAGTTTATGCCCTTGGCAGGGACATGGATGAAGCTGGAATCCATCATTCTCAGCAAACTAACAGAGAAACAGAAAACCAAACACCACATGTTCTCACTCATAAGTGGGAGTTGAACAATGAGATCATATGGACACAGGGAGGGGAGCATCACACACCAGGGTCTGTCAGAGGGTAGGGGTTAGGGGAGGGATAGCATCAGGAGAAATATCTAATGTAGATAACAGGTTGATGGGTGCAGCAAACCATTGTGGCTTGTGTATACCTATGTAACAAACCTGCACATTCTACACATGTATCCCACAACTTAAAGTATAATAATTTTAAAAAAAGAATTTAAAATATCCCTTTTAATACAATTTCTAGTCTCTACTCTTTGATTCAGAGGTTCTGTCTTTCTTGTTGTAGTAGCTAGAATGCAGGATACAGGGTCTTTAGCTTCTCTGATCTGTCCCTGGTATTTTGTCCTGCAGGATTCACCATCACCAAACCTGTGGGAATTGAAGTTTGGGCTTTGTCTCTTTTCCATACTTGTAGTTTTTGGCAGGACCCTGCTCACAAGAATAGCACCCTGATCAGGAAGAGGTAAGTTATCACTTCCATGCTGGTAAAAGGAGAAAGAGAACATTTATTTTCTGGTCATTAACTGGATTGGAAAGGGAAGACATCTCACCCAACATGGACTCTTTCTTCTCAACTCTAGCTAATAAAACTTTTTTTTTTTTTTTTTGAGGGTAGAATGGTAGGGGGCAGCTTTTTCTGTCTATGCCAATTTGTACTTCTTCCTCCTTCTTTGAGGATACTACAGTGCCAAGTCTAGGATACACAGGTATTAAAGGAAAAGAAAATTTGTTTCAACAGGAAAAAATTATTTATTTCCTTCTGGGGTCATACTTGTAGGCCTAAACATCTTATCTAGTTCCCCTCCTTTGATTCACCTTACAGAGTCCTCTGATGGTTGCGTTGTATGTTTTTTCCCCCAAGATATTAAGATCACTTCATATAATTGAGCGAGATTAGTCTATCTAGATGGGGTCTAGAAATTGAATATATTCTGAAAGATGATTAAATGTCTAATAAAATTGCTTAAGCATGAGAAAATATTTAATGTTTCACACTTTATAAAGTTTCATAACCCTAGAACAAAGACTCAAAGATAATTAAATAAAAACTAAATTATGAATTTTGAGATTTTAGTACAATTGCATTACTCTAATATTTTATTAGAATTAGAATTCCTTCCAAAGAAAATATAATATAGTAAGATACATTAAAACAGAAAAAGCACCCTATGCTGAATGAAAAATTCTTATCATGTGATGCACAGTGACCCCAAAATGTCAACAAACAAACTGCTCAGGAAATGCGTATTGACTTTTCTAAACTAGAGAGAACATGAGGTATTTCCCAGTGTTCACTAGTAGAAGCAATGCCAACTGAATTGAAACTTTCACAATGTTAATCTGGGTTCTGTTAATTATGTACAACTTGAAAGGACAGGAATCACCTCTCAGTCCATCAGCTACTGATTCTTCTTTAGGTCATATTTTATAAAAAGTCCAAAAGTGGCAAATTATTTAACTGTTTAAACACTGTGTCTCTGAGGAGCAAAATATTTTAGGCAAAAAGTCTCAGCTTTAAGATAAATAAATATTATAGTAAGTCTTTTGGGACAAAATATTACATTCTTATTGTTATATATTATAAAAACTTATATTTGTTAATTTCATCAGGATTTTATCTTAAAACAATTATGCCTTTTTTTTGTCATTACTAGCCTTCTTTCATGACCCAGTTGTGAAATATTTCTCAAAATCTATTGTTAGAGTATTTTTAAATATTTACTGTATAAAAACTTGAAGCTAATACTATGTAATTAATAGACGTACTAGTGTATGTGTGTGTGCGTGCACACACATTTAATAATTATTTTGGTTCTTGACTTCTTTTTAAAAATAATTTTACAACAGTTACCTTTAATATCAAGATTTGAGTAATTTATTATAAGGGGACCATGAATTGTTCATGTTTTCTATATTCAGCCTGTGCATATGAGATATGGCAACTCTACTGGTACTGAATGCTTCCCTAACATTCACATTTTTTAATGTTGAATCATATTTTATATCATAAAATATATTTTCTGAACATTACCTGCCTATTTTTGTGGTATCAGATTCTCATATGTTAATAACTCAAACTTTATAACTTGAATCCTGGATAGTGTAGTTGATTAGGAGTCAAGCAGTACTTTTCTGTGTGTTGGGAAAATTACTGAAATACTCTTTTCCTTTCTGTAATGCAAATCCTATTAGGCACAATCATGTTTTGTGAAGAAGGGTGAAAAAGGGAGCCAGAGAATAATTTTAAAAGAAGGTAGAGAAAGAAAATTTAAAAAATTAAGTAGAGACAAATAGGAAGAAAACTGGAAATAATAAGTAGAATGATCTCCTCAGTGTTTAATATTAATTAAGAACTCATTTTAATTATAAACTACTGCCTTTAAGTCTCACTTTAAAGACTTCCAACCATACCTATACCAACACTACAGATAATTAGGTAGCAAAACTATTAGGAAGAAGTCCAAGGTTAATCGCTCAAGAAGTATTTTTAATTTATGGTTTGCAATAAAGGCATCTTAGACAAAGCAATAGCATTTATGTCAACAATAGACTTTAAATGCATGACTTTCCAGAGATACTTGGAAACTTGGTTATAGACTTTCCTAGGATTATTCAGCTATATATGCTATGTTTACAACATTAAGTTATATGAAGTGAATTAGCACAGTCTAACATGCTGAAATCAACTTGGAAATTTCGCTTAAAAATACATTTTCTTCTTGATTTCATTATTTTTTAACCCATCTATAGATAATAAACTTAGACAATGACTAATATCATGAATTATTTAAAAATATCCTTCTAAAACAATTTTAATAAAATATCTCATTCATTGCTGTTAACTCCTAGTTTTTATGAAGCATAAGCTTCATAAAACACTTCTATGTGAATCATACTTAATCCATACATCTGATTTTAAATTATCAATTTTCATGTTTGACATGGATGAGAAGACTGAGGTATAAATTGGCTGAATAACGTATCCAATTGGAAACAGATATTGGTTGCCAGAACAAAAACTTAAGCCCAGAATTATCAGTTTAAACTTCATTCTCTCTGCCCTATACATTTTTTATCTTAAGTAATGCCAATTCAAACTGTGAATAAAGTGCATTCATTAACTATAACTGAAAAATTTGGGGCATAACTCATTAGTACCTTTAAGAGAGGGTAAAGATTGGGTAACTGAGAGCAACCCCATAAGAAACTGGTTTCTTATGTAATCTAAAATACAATTATACTGAGCTGGAAAATTGAAAGAATATTGAAGTGCAAAAGTGCATATGTTAGCGAGTTCATTCTAAATATTATTTAAACAGGAGAAGAAATGTGATAGCTTGCTATGAAGTCATATTTTGGGACTCCTTGGTTCCCATTAGATACTGAATTCCAAGTCATTACAGACATCCACAGGAAAGTGTAAAGAGAGATGAGGATACTAAATAAAAGCATAATACAGTATAACTGGGAGTCAGGAGACAATAAAACTTAAATTGACTTATGGATACGGGACATAAACGATTGAAACCAGCTGAAAAAATCTTCAAAGTCCAAATAGAAACTTCAGAAGCACCAGTAAAATAGTATCCTAGCAGTCTCAGAACACAGATGCAATTACACCAGGAAAATCAGAGTTTTTCCATGAGTTGGAAACTATATAAAACAGGTATGAGTGGTAGCAACTTTTGCACTGGGTTGGGAGAGGCAATTTGGAAGGGGAATTTGTCTTTGAAGACTTGAAGATGAAAGGAAATAATGTTGGAATTATTGATAGACACAGCAATGTCCTTCCTCAAAATTAAAGTAAAATGAAACAAATGTTTTGCTGTAAGATACTCTTTTACTGTATTTTAATAAATGTTTCTAAATAAATGTTTAATAAATGTGTCTAAATAAATGTTTTATTGTAAGAAATATATATGTGTGTGTGTATATGTGTGTGTGTATGTGTGTATGTGTGTGTGTGTGTGTGTGTGTGTGTGTGTGTGTGTATATGTTATTAGGTATTAACTCACACGATTACAAGGTCCCACAACAGGCCCTCTGCAAGCTGAAGAGCAAGGAGAGTCAGTCCAAGTCTCAAAACTGAAGAACTTGGAGTCTAATGTTTGAGGGCAGGAAGCATCCAGCAGAGGAGAAAGATGTAGGTTGGGAGGCTAGGCCATGTAGTCTTTTCATATTTTTCTGTCTGCTTTGTATTCTAGTCAGGCTGGCAGCTGATTGATGGTGCCTACCCAGATTAAGGGTGGGTCTGCCTTTTCCAGCCCACTGACTCAAATGTTAATCTGCTTTAGCAACACCCTCACAGACACACCCAGGATCAATACCTTGCATCTTTCAGTCTAATCAAGTTGACACTCATATTAACCATCACAAGTTTACCCCTTGTCAACTTGAACCAATACATATCTCCTGAGATTATGTATAATCTTCAAATAAAGACAATAATAAGGTCACAATTACATCTAATATAATACAACTATTCTTCATAGAACCAGAAACATACAAATCCCCAAACTGAATACTATTACATAATGTTAACAATACTTAAATACTGACATGAAGTCTGTAAATCTTATGTCACATGATAAAGGAAAAAAGGAAATAAAATTAAGATATTTCTTAGTACAAGTGTATATATACACAAACATGGTTTTAATAAACGAAGGGGGAACTACTCATGACAGTTACAGTCCTCACTTCTGCAGCTAGTCAAGTGGTCATAGCTGGTATTGATGACTACCTTCTTCTACTACCCATTCTGTATTCCCTGCGCCTTCAGCAAGCACCTTAGCAGGTCGTGTTTTGTTGTTGTTGTTGTTGTTGTTGTTGTTGTTGTTGTTTGTTTGTTACTGGTGGAGTGACCCAAACCTTCATTCCTGAAGGGTCTAGGTCACGTGTAGTTCTGCCAGGATTGGGCTGTTGTAGTTTTCCAATGACCTTAATCACAGGGCATGGTAATATTAAGAGATGATTCCAATGGATCTCCTGTGTTCCATGCATACTCTTCCTTACCTCCATTGTGGAGTAGTAGACTGATTTCATCTTGATAGTCCAGGTCAATCACCCCAGCCAACACTGTAACTCCCTTCTTAGCCTACTGACTTAAAGATAGGAGAAACCCAAAATGTCCATGTGGCAATCTTAACTTCAAGTTTAACGGAATTGTTTTGTCTCTTGGTAGCAGCATTCCTCCCTCTCAGCATCCCTGTTGTGGGAACGGGAAGCAAACACTTTGTTAGTGGATCACTAGGGGTGATGGTGAGGGGTGCCACTTCCACTTCCACCCTTTGATTCCTTGACCTGTGAATCCTGGCTTTGAGAGAAACAGTACCATACACTGTATGCTGATTCAGAGCATACATGGCCTTCTGGAGAATTTTGCTCCAGACTTGCAAAGTATTGTCACCTAGTTGGTGTTGTAATTGTGACTTCAAAAGGCCATTCCACTGTTCTATCAATCTAGCTGCTTCAGGATGATGGGGAACATTGCAAGACCAGTGAATTCCACCAGCATGAGCACATTGATGCACTTCTTTAGCTGTCAAGTAAGTGCCTTGGTCAGAGGCAATGCTGTGTGGAATACCATGATGGTGGATAAGGCATTCCATGAGTCCATGAATTGTAGTCTTGGCAGAAGCATTGCATGCAGGATAGGCAAACCCATATCTGAAATGAGGGTATATTCCAGTGAGGACAAACTTCTGTCCTTTCCATGATGGAAGAGGGCCAATATACTCAATCTGCCACCAGGTAGCTGGCTGATTGCCCAGAGGAATGGTGCCATATTGAGGACTCGGTGTTGGTCTGCTGCTGACAAATTGGGCACTCAGCAGTGGCTGTAGCCAGGTCAACCTTAGTGAGTAGAAGTCCATGTTGCTGAGCCCATACATAACCTCCATCCCTGCCACCATGGGCACTTTGTTCCTGGGTCCATTGGGCGATGACAGAGGCGGCTGGAAAAAGGCTGAGCAGTGTCCTCAGAACAGGTCATCCTATCCACTTGATTACTAAAATCCTCCTCTGCCAATGTCACCCATTGATGAGCACTCACATGGGATACAAATATCTTCACAGTTTTTGACCACGCAGAGAGGTTCATCCATATAGTTCTTCCCCAAATTTCTTTGTCATCAATTTTTCTCATGCTTCTTCCAAGTCTCTGACCATCCAACCAAACCATTGGCTACAGCCCATGAATCAGTATTTAATTGCACATCTGGCCATTTCTCCTTCCATGCAAAGTGCACAACCAGGTGCGCTGCTCGAAGTTCTGCCCACTGGGAAGATTTCCCTTCACTGCTGTCCTTCAGGGATGTCCTATAAAAGGACTGTAGTGCTACAGCTCTCTACTTTCTGGTGGCACCTGCATATCATGCAGAAACATCTGTGAACCAGGCTCTAGTCTTCTCTTCCTCTGTCAGCTGATCATAGGGAACTCCCCATGAGGCCACTGATGCAGGCTGGGGAAGAAAAGGCAGGGTGGCAGGAATGGAGACCATGGGCATTTGAGCCACTTCCTCATGTAACATACTTTTGCCTTTAGGGCCTGCTCAAGCCCAATCGTGTGTATACTACTTCTACTGATGATAGAATGCTACTGTGCATGACCCACTTTATGGCTAGATGCATCAGCTAGATAGGCCGTTCACCTAGCATGGTGACATGATGACCCATAGTCAAATGTTCAATTTCCACCAAAGCCCAGTAACAGGCCAAGTGCTGTCTCTTGAAAGGAGAGTAGTTATCTGCAGAAGATTACAGGGTCTTGCTCCAAAATCCTAGAGTCCTCTGCTGTGCTTAACCTATGGGTACTTGCCAAAAACACCAAACAGCATCTTTATCTGCCACTGATACCTCAAGCACCATTGGATCTGCTAGGTCATATGGCCCAAGTGACAGAGCAGTCTGCCCAACAGCCTGGACCTGTTGTAGAAGCTTCTGTTCTGAGCAACACTCAAAACTGGCAGTCTTTTGGGTCAGTGGATAAATGGGCTGGCGTAACACACCCAAATGGAGAATGTGTTGCTTCCAAAATCCAAACAGGTCCACTAGGTGTTTTGCCTCTTTCTTGGTTATAGGAGGGGCCAAATGCATCAATTTATCCTTTACCTTAGAAGGAATATCTCGACAGGCCCCACACCACTGGACCCCTAGAAATTTTACTGAGGTAGAAGTTCCCTGAATTTTAGGTGGAGTTATTTCCCATCCTCTGGCATGAAATATCTCACCAGTAAGTCTAGTATGTTTATTTCTTGCTCACTAGATTCAATCACCATAATGTCATCAATGTAATCGACCAATGTGTTATCTTGCGCAAGTGAACAGAGATCAAGGTCACTCCGAATAAGATTATGACATAAAGTCAGAGAGTTAATATACCCTTGAGGTAGGACAGTATAAGTGTATTGCTGAAGGCAAATTGTTTCTGTCAGGCCTTATGGACAGGACATTGGGCCAAGTCAATGGCTACATACCAGATACCAGGAGATGTGTTAATTTGCTCAAGCAATGAAACCATATCTGGTACAGTAGTTGCAATTGGAGTAACCACTTGGTTAAGCTTACAATAATCCATTGTCATTCGCAAAGATCCATCTGTCTTCTGCACAGGCCAAATGGGACAATTGGATAGGGATGTGGTGGGAATCACCACCCCTGCGTTTTTCAAGTCCTTGATTGTGGCACTAATCATTGCAATCCCTCCAGTGATGTAATATTGGTTTTGATTTATTGTTTTTCTAGGTAGAGGCAGCTCTAATGCCTTCCATTTGTACTTTCTCACCATAATAGCCTTCACCCTACCAATCAGGGAGGCAGCGTCGGGGATCTTCCAGCTACTAAATATGTCTCTGCCAATTTTACATTCTGGCACTGGGGAAATGACCACTGGATAAGGTCGGGGACCCACTGGACCCACTGTAAGTCAATCTTGAGCTAAAGTTGCATTAATTACCTCACCTGCATAAGCCCCTATTTTAACTAGAGGACCACAATGACGTTTCGGGTCTCCTGGAATCAATGTCAGCTCGTATCCAGTGTCTGATAGTCCCTAAAATGTCTGGTCATATTTATTTCCCCAGTGCACAGTTACCCTTGAGGAAGGATGGAGAAGATTAACAGCATACATTGTTGGTAGTGTAGTGGGATCCGTTCTCAAAGGGACATGGCCTCCCCTTCATTCAAGGGATTTTTGGGTGTATAAAGTGGCTCAAGTCTGGAAATTGATGGAGGTGTCATGATTCTGTTCTTATAATTCAAATTAATTTTTTTATCCATTCGACCTAGAAGTTTTCTGATTATATAACTTAAGTATGAATGCAGTAGGTTTCCTATCAATTTCACTTCTAGGAACACTGTGACTAACTAGTCAACACCAGATCTCTACATGAGTCAGACTATTTTGATTTCTGCTTTGCCTTTGCTGTCCATTACAGTAATTATACCTGCCTTGCCTTTGATGTTTGAACTTGGCCCCTGGCTCCTCAGGATCCAATTATTCTTATTGTATTTAAATTTTGTAGTTGAGTGACTGTGGTTCTCACTGTTAGATCTGACATACAGAGAAGAGCAATTATAGGACTCTTCAAAGGTGCAGGTGCTGCACTCCCAAATCTATTTTGCAAGGCATTACTTAAGGATATATCATCTGGACCCTCCCAGCTAAGATGAGGAGGTCCAAAGTGACTAATCCACTCCACCATCTCAATCTCCCTTAGGCTTTGGATCCCTTTCTCTACATTAAACCAAAGTAGATCAGGCATTTCCAGCTCACTCACAGTGGGCCATCTTTTAATCCATATTCCAGCTAACTAATCAAATAAACTATTAGAGCCTTTTTTAATTCCCCAAGCTGCAACATTAAATGCAGTCTCTACTCAATGGGCCCAAATCAATAAATCCAGCCTGATCCAACTCTATGTTCCTTCTACCATTACTCCACACTCTTAATATCCATTCCCATGCCAGTTCTCCAGATTTCTGCTATATATAAATTAGAAAACACAAGCAAGTCTTTTCAAGTGTAGCACACATCTTCATGGGTCTCACTCTCAACCTCACCTCTAGGGGTCTGCTGGGGCTTTAGTTTAGTTATAGGTCTAGAAGAAAACAGGGGTGTTGGGGGTGCCTCCCGAGGAGAAAGAATCAACATTATCTTACCTGGCAACTGCCTCAGGGGAGGCCATCATTGTTGCCTCAGGCAGTGCAGGGTTTATCTCCTCAGACAAAGGTGGAAAGGCTGATGGCAGCATGGGTCTAGGAGGGGATGTTGCTGTGACTGCGGATGGGGAAGCTGTGTCTTCTGGCAAAAAAAAAAAAAGGTTCATCATAGTTTACAAACTCAGCATCCTCAGCTTCATTAGGGTCCTGCCATACGTCTGTATTCCAAGTTGCAGTCTCACATTTTTTTCTGATCAATGCTTTCACTTTAACAGGAGACACCTAGTGAGGCTATACATGCACCTTTTATTGCAGGTCAGCCACTCGCATACTAAGCTTGTGTTTGTTTTTTCAGTTTCAGCTCTTTCTCTACAGGAGATAAGATCTCACTCAGGGCAATCTTAGCAGATTTGAGGCTGAGTATCTGCTTCTGAAGCTAGGAGTTAGAAACTCTGAGTTCATCATTTTCTTTCATCACTTTGTCCACTGAACTTAGGAGCAACCAACCAGCTTCATTATGCTCTTTGGTTCTCCACATATGGTTAAAGGTATTATGTGTAGAGTCACTAAACTCCTTGCCTCTCCTGAGGGGTGAATCAGGAGTGTCAAATGCATTTATTTTGCATAACTCTCTAAACAGTTAATGCCAAGGACTATCAGTGTTCTCCATACTATTAGAAGTAGAGTCCCTAGTACTTTTCAGTCCAATCATATTAATCAGCCAAATCCAGAAATCCCAAAACCAACAAAAGAACTCCAAACTTAACATTCTGTTCCTCTAGAACTACTCCTGGTACCAAAATCGGTATTAGTCAGGGTTCTCTAGAGGGATATAACTAATAGGATATATATATATATATATATATATATATATATATAGAGAGAAAGATAGAGAGAGAGAGAGAGAGAGAGAGAGGAATTTATTAAGTATTAACTCACATGATAACAAGGTCTCACAATAGGCCACCTGCAAGCTTAGGAGCTTAGGAGCAAGGAGAGCCAGTCTGAGTTTGAAAACTGAAGAACTTGGAGTCCGACATTCAAGGGCTGGAAGCATCAAGCCCAGGAGAAAGATGTAAGTGGGAGGATAGACCAGTCTAGTCCTTTCATGATTTTCTGCCTGCTTTTATCCTAGCTACACTGGCAGCTGATTAGATGGCGCTCACCAAGATTAAGGGTAGGTCTGCCTTTCCCAGCCCACTGACTCAAATATTAATCGTTTTTGGCAACACCCTCACAGAAACACCTAGAACACCCTCACAGAAACACCTAGAACAACATCTTTGCATCCTTCAGTTCAATCAAGTTCACATTCAATATTAACCATCATGCCAATTGAGGAACATCAAATATATTTAAAAATAAAGAATTGCAATCAAAACTTTTCAGTTGCTGAAAACACTCTCCCAGTTCATCTCAGGGCATACAAAAACTATAGAAAAAATATCTGCGTGAATAAAGTCTCTACACACATTATTTACAGAGAGAAAATAATACTTCATTTTAGAAAGTCAGAAATCAAAAATAATTTAAAAATAACCCGGAAAATGGGAAATCAGGGTGAGCCAAATAATCACATACTACGGAAGAGAAACAAAGAAAATCATACTAATAAAATTGAAGGAATAAAAGGTTAAAACAATGAAAGAGAAGTAGTATTTCTAATCATAACTTTAAAAGTCTTACAGAAGTAAAAATATAAATTAAATCAGCATAATAAGAAATCTATGAGACAGACCCAAAGAAATAAAAATTGTTCTATCATAAAGACACATGCATATGTTTACTACAGCACTACTCACAATAAGAAAGACATGAAATCGGCGTTTTGTTCTTGCCTGGCATTGGTGGTTTGTTTCTGTGACTTGTGTTAGGACTGCTGATAGGAAGATGTCTTCAGGAAATGCTAAAATTGGGCACCCTGCTCCCAACTTCAAAGCCACAGCCGTTATGCCAGATGGTCAGTTTAAAGATATCAGCCTGTCTGACTACAAAGGAAAATATGTTGTGTTCTTCTTTTATCCTCTTGACTTCACCTTTGTGTGCCCTACGGAGATCATCGCTTTCAGTGATAGGGCAGAATAATTTAGGAAACTCAACTACCAAGTGATTGGTGCTTCTGTGGATTCTCACTTCTGTCATCTAGCATGGATCAACACACCTAAGAAACAAGGAGGATTGGGACCCATGACATTCCTTTGGTATCAGACCCGAAGTGCACTATTGCTCAGGATTATGGGGTCTTAAAGGCTAATGAAGGCATTTCATTCAGGGGCCTCTTTATCATTGATGATAAGGGTATTCTTCAGCAGATCACTGTAAATGACCTCCCTGTCGGCCGCTCTGTGGATGAGACTTTGAGACTAGTTCAGGCCTTCCAGTTCACTGACAAACATGGGGAAGTGTGCCCTGCTGGCTGGAAACCTGGCAGTGATACCATCAAGCCTGATGTCCAAAAGAGCAAAGAATATTTCTCCAAGCAGAAGTGAGCGCTGGGCTGTTTTAGTGCCAGGCTGCAGTGGGCAGCCATGAGAACAAAACCTCTTCTGTATTTTTTTTTTTTTTTCCCATGAGTAAAACACAAGACTTCAAAAAAAAAAAAAAGAATCAAATAGACGCAATACAAAATGATAAAGGGGATATCACCACCGACCCCACAGAAATACAAACTATCATCAGAGAATACTATAAACACCTCTACGCAAATAAACTGGAAAATCTAGAAGAAATGGATAATTTCCTGGACACTTACACTCTTCCAAGACTAAACCAGGAAGAAGTTGAATCCCTGAATAGACCAATAGCAGGCTCTGAAATTGAGGCAACAATTAATAGCCTACCAACCAAAAAAAGTCCAGGACCTGATGGATTCACAGCTGAATTCTACCAGAGGTACAAGGAGGAGCTGGTACCATTCCTTCTGAAACTATGCCAATCAATAGAAAAAGAGGGAATCCTCCCTAACTCATTTTATGAGGCCAACATCATCCTGATACCAAAGCCTGGCAGAGATACAACAAAAAAAGAGAATTTTAGACCAATATCCCTGATGAACATCGATGCAAAAATCCTCAATAAAATACTGGCAAACCGGATTCAGCAACACATCAAAAAGCTTATCCACCATGATCAAGTGGGCTTCATCCCTGGGATGCAAGGCTGGTTCAACATTCGCAAATCAATAAACATAATCCAGCATATAAACAGAACCAAAGACAAGAACCACATGATTATCTCAATCGATGCAGAAAAGGCTTTTGACAAAATTCAACAGCCCTTCATGCTAAAAATGCTCAGTAAATTCGGTATTGATGGAACGTACCTCAAAATAATAAGAGCTATTTATGACAAACCCACAGCCAATATCATACTGAACGGGCAAAAACTGGAAAAATTCCCTTTGAAAACTGGCACAAGACAGGGATGCCCTCTCTCACCACTCCTGTTCAACATAGTGTTGGAAGTTCTGGCTAGGGCAATCAGGCAAGAGAAAGAAATCAAGGCTATTCAGTTAGGAAAAGAAGAAGTCAAATTGTCCCTCTTTGCAGATGACATGATTGTATATTTAGAAAACCCCATTGTCTCAGCCCCAAATCTCCTTAAGCTGATAAGCAACTTCAGCAAAGTCTCAGGATACAAAATTAATGTGCAAAAATCACAAGCATTCTTATACACCAGTAACAGACAAACACAGAGCCAAATCATGAATGAACTTCCATTCACAATTGCTTCAAAGAGAATAAAATACTTACGAATCCAACTTACAAGGGATGTAAAGGACCTCTTCAAGGAGAACTATAAACCACTGCTCAGTGAAATAAAAGAGGACACAAACAAATGGAAGAACATACCATGCTCATGGATAGGAAGAATCAATATCGTGAAAATGGCCATACTGCCCAAGGTAATTTATAGATTCAATGGCATCCCCATCAAGCTACCAATGAGTTTCTTCACAGAATTGGAAAAAACTGCTTTAAAGTTCATATGGAACCAAAAAAGAGCCCGCATCTCCAAGACAATCCTAAGTCAAAAGAACAAAGCTGGAGGCATCACGCTACCTGACTTCAAACTATACTACAAGGCTACAGTAACCAAAACAGCATGGTACTGGTACCAAAACAGAGATATAGACCAATGGAACAGAACAGAGTCCTCAGAAATAATACCACACATCTACAGCCATCTGATCTTTGACAAACCTGAGAGAAACAAGAAATGGGGAAAGGATTCCCTATTTAATAAATGGTGCTGGGAAAATTGGCTAGCCATAAGTAGAAAGCTGAAACTGGATCCTTTCCTTACTCCTTATACGAA